>NW_028327178.1:48435151-48586666 GCF_987537825.1 Furipterus horrens | reverse complement strand
ATTTGCTGAGTCCAAGCATTCATGATATTTTGTCAGTGAGCATATTAAATATTTTAAGTGAAGTACATATTGACAGCTGTGGGATGAATATCAATTAAACGTTTCTTGGACCCATTAAATTGCACCACTTTGAAAAGGTGGAGGATTATGTAGCTTTAATCATCAACATTATAACTGTAGATAAAACTGAAAAGTCTGGCCTGAAGGTAAGTATATTAGAATTACAAATGACTCATGAGTCAGAACAGGGAACTGTTTTTCATGAAGTATGGAATATAATATTTATCTGGATTGGTATAACTGAGCTTTAAAGTAGTAATAAATATAAACATAATTAGAGTGAGAGCAAATGGCTAAATTGATTTTGAAATCTCCACTGCATGTTTTTTAATGAAGATTTGTGGATATATATTGGTGGGTCATTTTTAAAAATTCAAGGAATTTATGAAATTGGCAGTAGTTTTTTTTTTTCTCTGTGGTGGTTTTTTCTACCAACCCATTTCAACCTACTCTTCAGAAAAATACTAAATATTTAAAGTTACTGCAAAGCAATATACAAGTCTGTATTTCTTTTTAGTTTTGTGATTTGAAACATGAATTACAAATTTTCCTTCGGGGATTAAGGGATTTTACTATAGCCACACCCAGAAATGAACAGAGCATGTCTTTGTGTGTGTGCGTTAGCCTGTGAATGCCATGGGAAGGGCTCGCTGTCTGATGTCTGCCATCGCGAGACTGGACTGTGCGACTGCAAACCACACGTGACCGGACAGCGCTGTGACCAGTGCTTGGTAAGATGCCTACTGGTCATTGCACACGGTTAAAGTACTTGTCAGTGATGCCTGTAATGGACATCTTAACATTAGTTCAAACGAAATGCATTTATGACTGCTAGAAAGAGCTAACGCCCAAAACGTGACTGGTGTGGGCCGTGCATTCTTACCTAGAGAGGATGTATTCGGTTTATAAAGGAGCAGAATGGTGTCATGAACACTCAATGATTCGATGAAACATCTCACGTTTGATTTGGAAAACATTCTAATATCATCCGTCACTTGTTAAAAAGTGTTTTGGCTTCCACGATTCTGCCCCTTTGTGAAACAGCACGGCTATTACGGGGTGGACACAGGGCTCGGCTGCCTGCCCTGCAACTGCAGCCTGTCAGGCTCCATGTCGGGTGACTGCACGGAGGACGGCTGGTGTCACTGCGTACCAGGTGTAGCTGGGAAAAGGTGCGACAGGTGTGCACGTGGCTTCTATGCACTCCAGGATGGTGGCTGTTCACGTAAGCTTCTAAATTCATTATGGAACCATTATCGTAAACCCCAGAGTTTTACCAGAGCCCTCCTTTGCCTTCTAATTCTATTAAGTTCCTTTACTTTTTCTCTTTTTAACATGTAGGATTTCATACCTTTTCTCTGTTTTCCTATTCTAGGTACATCCATAAGCTTTGGTCAGGTTCTGTTAATTGTGTGAGCTTAGATTAATTACTTGGCTTCACCTTCCTCATTTGTAAAATGGAGAAGCTAATTATAATCTCCATCCAGGTGTTATTTTTAAGGTTGTACATAGTTTTTAACACAGCACTTGGCATACAAAAAAAATGCTCGATGAATACTAGCTCTTAGGGTTCTTCCTACCCAACCAGGTTTTTCCCAGTCTCTTCTCTATTTCTCACACTGTGTCTGGATTACCCCTCTCCCAGCAGCCTCTCTTGACTGGGAGGAGCAACCACTTGCCATTGAGACAGAGGGGTCTTGGGGATCATGTGGTCTTTTTTAGGAACTAGAATGGTTTAGATTATTAATAAAAGGGAAATCACTTGTAGCATCAGCTCTGACCCCTTCCGCTGCACCAGTTGTCCTGACCTGTGACACTACCGTCTGTCTTTGCTGTAGCCTGTGACTGTGCTCACACTCAGAACATGTGTGACCCACAATCGGGGGAGTGTACCTGCCCTCCTCATACTCGAGGTGTAACATGTGAAGAATGCGAGGACGGATATTGGGCGTATGACCTGGAACACGGGTGCCAGGTGAGCACTGTCATCTCTGCATTTTCTTAACTGAGAATTACTTTTCTGTAGCAAGTTTTAATCCTTCTATGTATTTGCTTGATTTTCACCTGTTGAATAAGCTATATTTAAAACTCAATATGGATTATAGGAATCAAAGTGAAAAAAAAGCACCCTTAAATACATCCTTTTAAATTTTCTTCAAGAATCTAGCTGTGGAATTGATGATTAGAAGATCAAAAATGTATTTTAGTGCCTCTTAAATATATTCTGCAATGTATACTATCTTTAGGACAAGGGCATAAATCACTTTATTGGGGGAGGGGTTATGTCCAGCCTTCAAGGGTTCTAATTTTCTATGTAACTTTTGTCAGTTCAACTTAGATATAGTTTGTGTTTTGAAATTAGAAAAACGGCTTGGCTTCTAAAATAATGAGGCTGGACTGTGTAGACATATTCAGCAGATAGAACTTCAGGTCACAGTCTTGACCCAGTGCGCATGTGCCACAATGATGCACAGATGTCCAGCAAGGCAGTCCCTGCTTCCTGCTGGCATATGGTGAAACGAATCCATATAGCAATGGCAAGAGAGATCCATTCATTTGTATAATTTCCCCACATGTGGAGTTTTCCTTTCATCCCAAAGTGTGTACATTAAGAAAATGTAAAAGCTGCCTTTTTATTTAAATGTTGTTGTTGTTTTTCTCTCAGGCCTGCAATTGCAGTGAGGAAGGGTCAGCCAGTTATCAATGTGATGTGCTCACTGGCCATTGCCAGTGTAAGCCTGTATTTGGTGGCCCGAGCTGCGACCAGTGCTCCCTGGGTTTCCGAGATTTTCCAGACTGTGTAGCCTGTGACTGTGACCTGAGAGGGACACTGCTGGACACCTGTGATGAGGAACAGGGTCTTTGCAACTGTGCACAGGAAACTGGTACCTGCTCTTGCAAGGTAGAGTACTTGGTGCTCCACTTTCTACCTCTCTCCCACTTATCATTATGACTTTTGGGCTTTTAACTATTTAATTGAGCAACTAGGTTTTAGACACTTCTCACAACATGTTCACACTCCTTTCTAGGTCTGAGTTTAAGTCTGTGCATGCCCTTCTAAAACTATGGATAATTCTTTAAACGGAATTTTTACTGGTTATTACAGTGTCAGACAGTGGCACTGACTGAGAAACAATGAGTTTTCTATTATTTGTTCCATCTGGTTGAGTAGCCAATATGTCTTGGATATACAGGTAAAATAGATAACCCAGGGCTAAAGAAGATCTGTGATTTTAGAGCTATTAAGTAATTATTTTGTATGTGCTGGCCAGACTAAAGGAAATTTGTGTTTCTTATTTTCCCAGGAGTTAAGATTTCAACATCATGTTTAATTCCACGTATTTTCATTAGTTTTCCCATTGTGGTTTGTTATAAAGAAGTCATTGTCCACCTTCTCTGGTCCTTTCCTGTGTCTGGTGAGATGAAGCCAGACAGTAGTGGGTTGTTAGTGACTGAGGATGAGGAAGGGAAAATTCATATACGTACTATGCCTGGAGTAATGGACGCATTAGTGAATATTTTTGGCTCCCCACATTCATGATAGCAGTTCTCATTACAGATGGTTTGAAAAGGAGAGGCCTGGTCCATGGTTCACCCTGACTGATCATCAGTCACTGGGAATCTCCAAGAGGATTCTGGCGCCCCCTCCAGGAGATTCTCATCAGAGAATTTGTATTTTCCTATAGCTTTCAAGATGATTCTGATCATCAGCCAAGTTTGGGAATCACCAATTGAGTTTTTGAGAGAACTAATCCTCAGAGAGGTTAAGGAACGTGCCTAAGGAACAGCTAGTTCAGAAGTGTTTTTGATCCAAAATTATTTTTATGGTTTGGATTATTTCATTTCTGTTTCTTCAGGAATTGTGTCTTTTTTTCAGATAAAAACGAGTCTTATTTTTTCTCCTTTAGGAAAATGTCCTTGGCCTTCAATGCAGGGAGTGTCAAGCTGGCACCTATGCCCTCCACTCTGACAACCCTCTGGGGTGCACCCCGTGCTTCTGCTTTGGGCTCTCTCAAGTCTGCTCAGAGGTGGAGGGTTATGTGAGAATGCCAGTAAGTTAGGCATGCAGTTAGCATGTTCTGTTTTTAACCCCTGTCTCCTTGGGAGTCGGATGGGGGTAAGGAGAAACAGTCATGTACTTACATTAAGTTTTGCTTTTATGGCATCAGAAATACTGAGAAAATAATTTGGGTTCATTCTGAATCAGAACTCTGTTTCTGCTGTCCAAAGAAATATATGGAGCTGGATCTAAAAGCATTCAGTGTTGCCCTTTAGCAACCTATCAGAAGCATTAATTGGAGAGAAGATAAAATGCAACATCTCAACAGTTTCCTCCATATAACTGAATATTGTTCCAGTATAGCAACAATTTGACCCTAAATGCGGTAGCTTAAAACATGTTTAGTTCATTTTAATCCAGATGTTTAAGTTTTAAGGAAACATTATTATTATTACTGTTTTAATATTGAAACTATCTTGTCTGTGAATTAGTGGTAGAAATCTGACAAATCAAAGGTATGAAGTTAGTTCATGTTCTAAAGTGTGTTTTTCCTCCCTTCTTTGACTAACCAGATAACACTGGGCTTAGATCAGCCTCTTCTGCGTGTGGTTTCTCAGAGTAACCTCAGGGGCACAACCCGAGGGGTGTATTACCAGGCCCCTGATGTCCTCCTGGATGCCATGACTGTCAGGCAGCACATCCATGCGGAGCCGTTTTACTGGCGGCTGCCGGGGCAGTTCCAGGGAGACCAGGTGAGGCCCATACCCAGACTAGAGCCATATACATTCTCGGGGAAACAGGTATCATTTGAATCATAATACACTGTGCTGGCCTATCATTAACTGAAGAGGTTATTAATTTCCCCTTCTGAGTGAGGATGGAGAAGTTTAACACTTATAAAAATCCTCCTAAATGTATGGATTAATTTTGAAGTCTTTTCAAATTCAAGTCATATTCTTTTTCTCATTTTTAAAGAAGTCATGCAGCAAATATTTATTGTTTTTACTGATTTAAGCTCAATACAAGCCTGGGTGCTATACCTATGAGGTCTATCTCAAGAAATCATCACCCAGTTTTGGGGAAAGAACCTTGAAGACATCACTCACATTTTTGTTTAGGTAAACATCAAAACTGTGTGTGAATTCACCCTAATCTTTAAAATTTGCAAATATACATCCAGTGAACCTACAGACATAGATAATTTATAATTCAAAGGAGGTTGAAAATAATTGGGGCCATTAGTACACTGATTTGTTATTCTGGAGCTTACCCTTGTTAGTATCATTGAGAGGAAACTGCGAGGTGATGGAGATGTCTGTGGCTTTGATGCGAGTGATGATTTTACAAGTGTATACATTAAATATATATGGCTTTTTACAGACAAGCATACCTCAATAAAGTGGTTAAAAATTCTGCATTATAGTCCACATATTAGTGGAAAGGGGGTGAGGTAGGGCGAGGTGGGTAAAGGGGTCGAATACTATGTATTGAATAGTAAAGGGAGGAAACTAGACTTTGGCTGGCAGGCACACAACAGAGCACACAGATGTTGAATTATAATGCTGATGGCTTAAAATTATATAATGTTATTAACCAATGCTGCTTCAATACATTTGATTTTTAAAAACTTTGTAAAAATTACCTACTTAACAAAAGAAAGACTATAGCTTGAGTCGACTTAACAATCCATAAATAAGTAAAATTAGAAGGAAGCAAATTCTAGACAACATATGCCAACCATATGATTTTTTTCTTTTTAAATACAAGATTTCTTCCAAATGGCAGTAGGCTTGTAGTGAAATGTTTTTAAATGAATGCTGTGTCAAAGAAGTAAACAACAATATACTATTTGATAGCTCATGGCCTATGGTGGCAAACTGAAGTACTGTGTGGCCTTCTATTCCTCCAATGGCGTGGGTACCTTCAACCTTGAGCCTCAAGTGCTCATCAGAGGAGGCCGGACCAGAAAGCAAGTCATTTACATGGATGCGCCTGCACCAGAGAATGGAGTGAGACAAGAGCAAGCAGTAGAAATGAAAGAGGTGACCATGCACGTTTTTCCTATAAGCTCCACAAAGGTGTGAACTTTGCTATGGATGTAATGAAGTCATTTGCCTACTAGTAAGAGAGTGATCTCAGAGACCCTGGGATCAAAACTTCAATGGGTTTGTCAAGATTTCTAAAAATGACTCAAATTCCGACTCTTAAGAATGTAAGGCTTATGTTAATTTAGTGGGGATTGCATATAAATCCTTTGTCTTGGTACACAAGTCTCCACTTGTGTGGACATAATGATAGGAAGTCTTTGGACAGTGTGTATTCATTCACCGGGAGACACTGATCAACCATCCCTATGTGGCTGCCATAGATGGCATGTGTCTGTAGGTAAACAAGACCGGCACTGCTGCTGCCCCTGGGAGGCGACAGGAGATCTTCCTCAGTTAAATTTAGTGGCATGCATAGTACTGGGCTCATTTCTGGAGAAATATATAAAATAATCACTTTCTTTGTAAGTTCATATGCTTCTGAGAATTCATACTCTGAATTTCACTGAATTTGTTTCTCATCCACAGAATTATTGGAAATATTTTAATTCTGTTTCTGAAAAACCTGTCACACGCTCAGATTTTATGTCTGTTCTTAGCAACATTGAGTACATCCTCATCAAAGCATCTTATGGACAAGGGTTACAGCAAAGCAGGTACTTGGAAACTTCTAGAATTTAAAAAATATTTTTCTTAAGTGAAAGCAGACTGAAGGGATTTGATTCACTTCACCCCCATTACCTCCTATCTTTATTAATACATGTATTTCCATCCTTCACCAAAACTCTGTTAAATTTTAATGGTAATACGAAATATATGAAAAATGACATAGATTATCCATCTCCCATACTAATGTGCATATAAACTACAAATACAAAATGGTAATATTTTTGGTGAGGATAAAATGTTTAAAAAACATTTTAAGTTGTGCTATTTTCTGCTCTTAAACTGCGATGATCATTTCTTTATAAATAACCTATCAAGAATGCTGTCACCTACTCATTTAGTACTTAACCCATAAAGGAAGCCACCAAAGTGGTACTTCAAGAGGTCTTTCAGGTATACTTTCTGTAACACTATTTTTAATTTCTAAGATGTTGACTGAGAGTCTTCACTGCATAATGACAGTATTAACGTGCTTTCACAGATTTCTTTTATAATCCTGAGTGGCAGCAAAGCTTGGGTTTAATATATGTGCAAATATTATTATGTAACATGCTGTTTCTAGAAAGTGTCTTGCTAAATATTAGTGTTTTTTCTCATACATCTTAACATACTGGTTTCACAGAATCTCAAACATTTCCATGGAGGTTGGCAGAAAGGCTGATGAGCAACCCACAGGCATGGAGGTGGCCTCCCTGTTGGAGAAGTGCATTTGTCCTCCAGGCACAGCTGGGCTCTCGTGTCAGGTAGGGAGACTGTGATTAAAATTCATTTTCTGGTTTTGAGTTTAAATATGCTTGTTATAGTAGCTCTAAGTGATGAACAAGAACTTATGCATATCATATTATTTTTTGCTTAAAATTTTTAATGTAAAATATGCATAAACTTAAACTTTATTATCTTAACCATTTTAAGCATCCAGCTCTGTAGTGTTAAGTACATTCACATTGTTGTATAGCCAATCTTTAGAATTATTCTTATGGTGAAACTAAAACTCTGTACTCATTAAACACTAACTTCCCATTCCCCCTCTTGCCAGTCCCTGGTGACCACCACTGTTTTCTGTATCTATTAATATAACTACTCTAGGTACCTCATACAAGTGAAACAAAACAGTATTTGCCTTTTTATGACTGGCTTATTTCACTTAGAATAAGATCTTCAAGGTTAATCCATGTTGTACTATGTGTCTAGATGTGTTGTGCTTCATTTTTAAGGATGAATAATACCCTGTGTATAGACAATATTTTGTTTATCCATTCATCCTTCAATCGACACTTAGGCTGATTCACCTTTTGACTACTGTGAATAATGCTCCTGTGAAGATGGGTGTACAAATACTTCTCCAAGACCCCGCTTTCAGTTCTCTGTGGTTTACACCCAGAAGTCAAATTCTAGATCATGTGGTAATTCTCTTTTTCAATTCTGGGGAGCTGCCATACTGCTCTCCACAGCACTGCACCATTTCACATGCTCTCCAGCAGAGTACAAGGGTTCTAGTTTCCCCACATTCTTGCTAACACTTGTTTTTTTTTTAGTTTTTATAATAGCCATCCTAATGTGTGTGAGGTGGTTTTGATTTGCATTTCCCTAGTGATTAGTGATATTGAACATCTTCTTATGTGCTTATTGACCATTTGTGTATCTTCTTTGAAAACTGTCTATTCAAGTCATTTACCCATTTTTAAATCAGGTTGTTTATTCATTTATTTTCCTTTTGCATCCCATCAGAACTGTGCACCTGGTTACTACAGAGGGAAGCTTCCAGAGGGTAGTGACAGGGGACCTCGCCTACTGCTTGCTCCTTGTGTGCCCTGCAGTTGTAACAACCACAGTGACATCTGTGACCCTGAAACAGGGACATGTCTGGTATGCTTGTTCGGGTGAGAGCTTGCTTGAAGGTTAGAGTGAGGGTAGGCAGTGAGCCTTTAAATTTCTGATTCAAAGGCATACCAGTTCCTTGGTTTAGAGAGAGCTTACATTTAACTAAATATAAGATATACTTTTTTTTTTCCAGAAAGATCTAGCTAAGTGGCCTGAGATTGCTCATGGAAATTCTTTAATAAATTTTACTTCCTTGAATTTGTGGGCATCAATGTGGGAATTGGTTACGTGTGTCTTGGTTTTACTTACTGTGCTGGTTATAGTCAAAGCAGATGAGAACTTTACATCAAAGAATTTGAAAAGTCACCTGGAAGTTTTAAAATAAGTTAATGCCAATGTTGAAATTTTATTTCTCTGTGTAAAGTATTGCTTTCTCCTTGCATTAAAAAAAATTAATCTTGTGGCTGTCTTAATATGCCTTTGCTTCTCAGCCACCTTCCTCTCAACCAGGATTGGTCTCAGGGATGTGGGGAGAACTTTAGTCATTGCAAAGAACCAAGTAACCCAGACAGAAGTCTCATGACCCTGACTGAGGATAAACTCTGGTGTTCAGGATTTTGCTTATGCTGTCATGGCCTCATCGATAATAGAATAACCTGACATTCTTTCCCTACTCTTAAAATGCCATCCTTTGTAATCACTTATGTGGAAACATTGGTAACTTGTATAAATTGTGCCAAGACTAACTTGCTTCAGATAAAATAACTCACTGAAGAAAAATGAACTGCCCACCAAGAAAGACACACCCAATGCATTAGAGGTCTTGGATGTGGCCTGGTCACGAGGAATGGGACAGAGAATCTAGTGTGACTAGAGGCCAAGTCACAGTAGATCCATCTTCCTCTTCTTTTACTCAGAAGCATCTTTCATGTGTGAAATTTAAAAGAATTTCCACAGAGAAAATTGCTAAATTGCAGCAGTGCCCAGGTGAATTTAGAAACTGAAGTACTTCATGGTTTTCCTCATTTAAAAGATGCGTGTTAACCTTTGTTGACCCTGTTATATATGTGAAATTAAAGAATTATTCCAGTCATCCTATGTAAAAATGGACTTAATGAAGATACAAATAGCTGCAACACTATTAAGAATAATTTATTCAGTCTAATGAGCTCATGCTCCAGGCAAAATTAAAGTGCTAATAGAGAAAATCTCATTTAAAGATTTAAAAAGAATTGATTTCAGGCAACTTAAAGTGAGATGTAATCAACTGGAAGGGTCCCTTGGTCAGTTATAGGGCAAAGATCACATGAACATTTAAAAGAGTTCATCAGTTCTTCTATATCCACAGCTAACTATTTTAACAAGATTAGGTAGTCTTGGGAGTACCCAAATCCACCAGAACCAAGTCCAAGATCTTCAAATGACTTGCCGATTTGTACCTAGGAAAGAACATAGTCTACTTACCCTAGCCCATGAAAGATTGCAGCAGAGACTTCTCAGCATAGACAAGGATGAATAGCTCCCAGCGAGTTCCCTGCCCAGGGGAGAATGATTGGCTAGATGTAACTTGAAGCCCCTAAGAGACCTCTCCTGGGCCTGTTAATTACGTTTTGCAGTAAAAAAGCAATGGATATACACACTGGCGAAACACTGGCCAAGGATTCTAAATCTAAATGTTCTATAATCTCACGGTGTTGAACAAAACACATTTTGCTTCTTGCTCTTCCCCCTTTTTATGGAAGATCTGTGTTCTGTTTGTCCCTACAGTGCTGATTACTGTGAACAAAACCCCCTCTAAACAGAAAATAGTGTCTGGGCTTAGAGCTTGGAATTTCAAGGTTGCAAGAGACTTTCTATTTTTGTCAGACTCCCTTCAGATCTTAAAACCAAACTACAACATCCATGCCAAGCAGTTTTTTAATGTATGTTTACACACCTCCAGCAATGAAGAGCTCACTCCCACAGCAGTTCAGCTCATCTCTGGCAGCCCTAATTATTCCTGGGACTGGTGTCTCTGTATCATCCACACATTGGTACAGTTTAATGTTTGGAGTCATTGAGACAAGCCACTAGCGCAAATTTTTTCATGAGAAGTGGCAGTACTTTAACAAGTAACTTGGAAAAACACTTGATAAAATTCCCCTTGCACATATCCAAAGGCTCTGAATATTCAGTCCTCTTGGTCAGATATCCTCAGTTTACATGTCCATGGTGGTCCCAGTGATGGTTCTGAGTCTGCCCACCATGCTGAGGTATGTGTCAGCACCTGACCGAAAGCATGCTGAGAGCCCAGCACCCATTTACTGCTCCCTCTCCTAATCTGACCAGATTCTGAAATGCTTCCATTCTTTCCACAAAGTTAGTGCCTGGGTCCTTGCTCTTTGAACTTGGGGCCTCACTTTCATCTTCAGTCTTCATCTCTTTTGTGGTGTAATACTTCCATCTGACAAAATCTCTTAAGCACTCCCTATGTACTTATAGTATAGGAAGGGGTCAAGACCTTTTGGGATCTGATTTTATCATCCAGCAAATAGGATTCTCCTCCCTCTTCATGTCACTGGGCCTCTGGTAATACCATGGAAGTTTTTCATCAGAAATGTGACCTGGAGGGGAGTGGGGAGACTGAGTGGGGAGAAAAATAACCTGGAAGTCCCTGTACCCAGCTACTCTCTTCCTGGAGATTGGACTCACCCCTTTTCCAGTTGAAAAATTTACAGGCATTCTCTGTGCACTTCCCATAGCAGCTAACTCATCCCACATGTCTGTTCATGTGAACAGGTTCCTATTTGTTTGCTACTCTTTGGGGCAGCTTGTCTTCCAGTCTAGGATCTTGTAGGCTCCCATAATCCTTTTTATGTTAGGAGGAGTTTGTAATGTTGGAGTTGGTGTTAATAATCAAAAACTAATTATATATATATATATATATATATATATATATATATATATAAAATTGAAACAATGATTTAACACATTTTCTTTTTAAGAGAAAGGTTGCAAATTTTACTTCTAAAGATATATCTGTTTTAGGGGCCAAGAGGAGCCCACTAAAATCTATTTACATAAGCTGAGATAGGAATACGATTTTACAATGATAAGTACTGGAATTATTTTTAAATTAAAAAATCTTCAAAATTATTTTTTAAACATATAAAAAGGTTTCTTTCTATAGCCTCTCTTGCTGTCCAGGATAAAGTTTGAGTCAGTTTGGGAGTTTGCTAAGTGGTTTTCTCTCAGCAGAGTCCGCTCATTTAAATGGCTCCCACAGTCTTAGAACATCTGCACACCCACCCACTCTGGGAATGATGGCCGGGGCAACAGCTAGAGAGGCACCAGTCCCATACAAAGTGGGAGAAGTGCCTGGAAAAGGGGGGAATGCTGAGCAAGCGGCATTGTTCCCTCTCTTACCCCTCCCCCACAAAAGCGCCATAACGCAGTGAAATGGTCACCCTCAACTGACAAATGCCTAAGGCTCTTCCCCTTACAATGTAACAGGAGTGACAGCTCTACCTAAGACACAGAGGCAAATCAACACAGGAGCCCGTCAAGTTGTGGAGACAGAGAAGTATGGCCCAAAAGGGGGACCAGATCAAGGTTCCAGTGGGAGAACTAAGCAATGAGGAGATAGCCAACCTAACAGACTCAGAATTCCTAACACTGGTGATAAAGATGCTCACAGGCTTGACAGGTATGCTTGAGTATGGCAAACACATAAGGGAAGAAGTGAAGACTATGCTAAATGAAACGAAGGAAAATCCACACAAAACCAATGGTGAAGGGAAGGAAACCGGGGTTCAAATCAATGATTTGGAACATAAGGAAGAAAAAAACAGTCAACCAGTACAGAATGAGGAAACAAGAATTGAAAAAAATGAGAGGCTTAGGAACCTCTGGGGCAACTTTAAATGTGCCAATATCCAAACCATAGGGGTACCAGAAGGAGAAGAAGAAGAGCAAGAAATTGAAAACTTATGTGAGAAAATAATGAAGGAAAACTCTCCAAATTTGGTTGAGGAAATAGACATACAAGTCCAGGAAGCACAGAGAGTCCCAAAGAAGCTAGACCCAAAGAGGACCACACCAAGACACATCATCCTTAAAAAGCCAAAGGTTAAAGATAAAGAGAGAATCTTAAAAGCGGCAAGAGAAAAGCAGAGAGTTACCTACAAATGGGTGCCTATAAGACTATCAGCTGATTTCTCAAAAGAAACTTTGCAGGCAAGAAGGGACTGGCAAGAAGTATTCAAGGTGATGAAAAGCAAGGACTTAAAACCAAGATTACTCTATTGAGCAAAGCTATCATTTAGAATGGAAGGGCAGATAAAGTGCTTCCCAGACAAGGTAAAGCTAAAGGAGTTCATTATCACCAAGCTATTATTATATGAAATGTCAAAAGGACTTACTTAAGAAAAAGGTCAAAATTATGAACATTAAAATGACAATAACATTTTAAAAAATGACAAAATCACAACTATCAACACTGAATCTAAAAAATAAAAACAAAATTCAACTAAGCAAACCAGAATAGAAACAGAATCATAGGTATGGGGATCATTTGGAGGGTTGTCAGGTAGGAGGGAGTAGGGGGAAAAGTGGGGAAATGGTGCAGAGATTAAGAAGCTTAATTGTTTAGTACAAAATAGACAGGGGAAAGTTTAAAATAATATAGGAAAGGTGAAGCTAAAGAACTTACATGCATGACCCATGGACATTAACTAAGGGGGGTGGGATTGCTGGAGGGAAGAGGGCTGCTGGGCAGAGGGGAGCAAAAGAAAGAAAAAATTGGGACTACTGTAACAACATAATAAAATATGCTTAAATAAATAAATAAACAAATAGATGTGAAACATTGTAGTGCTTAACTATTACCAGATAGGGATGATTTCTAACAATTTCTCATTGTTTCCCTCTTCTTCTGAAATGTGGTGACCAGAATTGCAGCCATAATACCTCTGGTGACCACTGTGATGTGTGCGCCCCTGGGTACTACGGGAAGGTGACTGGCTCAACCACTGACTGCTCTGCATGCACCTGTCCTCACAGCCGCCCTGCTAGGTGAGCCTGTGCAGGTGCACTGGCACACATGCACCACCAAAGTTTGGGATGATTCAGTTTTCAGCCCCCTTTTCCAGGGTCTCTATGTGATCTATTTTAATTAATATTCTCCATGTATTAAGTAAAGGTAATTTTAAGAAAAAGTGTTCAATTCTTACAAATACTTGAAGAGAATCTTTTCAAAAGGAAAGTATCTGTGTTGGTATCAGGATGTTAGAATGGAACCAATTAAAGAAAGGACTTTCAGTTGTTTTGTTTTTTCTTAAAGATTAATTTTAGCCTAACCTGGCTGGTTTGGCTCAGTGGATTGAGCGTCGGCCTGCGAGCTAAGTGTCGCTGGTTCGATCTTCCAGTCAGGGCACATCAGATAAGGAAAACTCTGACTCCAAAAAACCTCCACTGCCTTGCAGCATACCTCTTCAGGGGAAAGGCTAAGGGAGTAAACCCCGACAGAAAATCCGGAGTCGGAGTCCCTAAGGCGGTTTGACGTTGTAGTCAACACCGGCAACTCCTGCGGCGCACCTGAAGCCAAGCTGTATTGACTCCGTCTTTCCCTTGGACCCTTCAGCTGCGAAGAGAGGGGGGGTCTGCTGCATGGGCAACAGCAGACCCTCCATATCACACTGCCCAGGCTCTGTAGCTTCAGCTTCACTGGAGAGGACACTCCAGCGTCATCGCAAGATGTCGATTCAACACGGGAGGAGACAGATACCATGTCACTCCCGAGTCGGACTGCACAGCCATTCTCGGCGGTGCAGATAGACTCTTAAGAAGCTACACCATCTTCTCTCGAGACGGACGGCTGCCGACGACGACGGAATTTTAGCCTCCAACCTAGGTATCCAGTGTGACTAGAGGTGAATTGTTATTAATTTTATGAGTAACGATATAAAGAATTCAGTTCCTTTTTACTGTAAGGGAACAGGGTTATAATATATATTTGTTGATAACTGATAAAGTGTGGAAATGCTACATAGTGATGTTGTTGGGGCCAGGTTATACCTTCTACTCATGATGCTTGTGTAGAATTATCTGAACACCAAAAAGAACCAGAGATTTTAAGTGGAAGTTGGAATGTCTGTGGGTCTTCTCTGGATTTAATGAAAATTGTAGTTCATAAATAATTGTTTCATTATTGCTTAGACAAGGCGTTGAACACATATGGATCAAATGCCAGCATTTAGTATACTAAAATGAAGTTTTCTTTTTAACATTTGTTTGAATCTTCTATATTTTATTGTCCCCAAGTAAGCAATGCTTGACAGTGAATACAAAATGAGAGGCACTGTGAAAACTTTCCTTGTAAACTATCAAGCCTCCTAAAATGTATTGTTACTATTAATGTTTTGTATTAAATCTGTATATAAAATTTGACTCATCAATTCCACTCTTGTAATCTAAACTATAGAAATACTTGCATATGTGTGTAAAGATGGATACATTTTATCATTGCTTGGACTCATGAGAAATTGAAGAGAAATTGAAGTACCTGCCTACAGGATATTGGTTTATAGACATTGTGGTATATACCTAGAGTGAACTATTGTACAAACACTGAGAAAAGAATAAGGTATATCTGTATGTACAAAATTGGAGAAATAGCTAATTAAATTAATTGTGACTATATCATGTGATACCATTTGGGAAAAAAATTTAGGTTCATATGTATATTCATATCCATAGCTCCATGGCTATCTGTGCCCAGAGAAATGTTTGGAATAATATATCATCATTCTACTTTGCATATTTCTGTAATGTTTGAATATTTTACTTTTCAATCAAAGAAGGATCTAACCATCTCCAGAGCCCATGCTCATAAATTAAAGCTTATACTACTAGGAAGAGCCTTTGAGGTTATGAACATTCTCTATATGATCTGCACCTGAGGGGCCCTAAAATACATCTTTTTTTTTTCTCTACACATTTTATGTTTCCACTGAAGTCTTTCCCTTTAGTATTTAAGGAGGGAAAAAGGTCAGAATTGAACTGGGGCCGATAGAGAACCCCATAACTCATTCTAGAAGCTTCCTCTCTCTCTTTTAAAAAAAACATTTTAATTGAATTTATTGGGGTGACATTAATTAATAAAATTCATGTGTACAATTCTGTAATACATTTTCTCTATATTGTAGTGTGTGTTCACCACCCCAAGTCATGTCTCCTTCCATCACCTTTATCCCCTGTATACTCTCTTCTACCTCCCCCCACCCCCATTTCCTCTGGTAATTACCAAACTATTGTCTGTGTCTATGAGGGTTTTTTAATTTGTTTTGTTTTTGTTTTTGCTTAATCACTTCACCTTTTCTCCCAGCCACTTCTCTTAACTGGCCAAAAAAACCAGACTACCCAGTGGTCTTTTCAGTGCTTTGCAGTATCCAGCTGAGCCTCTAGATGGTGCATTGGTAATTTAAAATGTAGAGACAGATTGAAAAGAAAGGAAGGAATAAGGCAAAAGCTGAAGTCCAGGAGTGAGGGAGATCTATATCTGAGTGGATATTAAACTTGGAGTGGCTCTATAATTTTGCTTCAAATGACCCTTCACATGACTTCCTACCTTCAGGTCCATTTATTTTCATATTCTACCCTCACTTTTCACTTTTCTTTGCCCCACCTTTTCCTGCTTGCCTTTCATTACAGCCCAGCATTTGTCCAGCTCTCTCCTCCCTGCTGGTTTTCAGCTTTCTCATAGTCATGTACACCTCTTTCTATTCACCTTTTCATCAGTAAGTCGCAAAATTCTTCACCTAAATCTCAGAGCAAGACCCTTCACCAGGGAAGCTCTCTTTGGTGACTACTTAGGTGAAATCTATAAGATCTGTCTCCTTTCCCTCAGCACTCACATGGTTGTCACTGGACAGGTGCCTGATGAGTGTCTTCCAGATACAAGAGATGCACACTTGTGTACTGATTACATGATTTTTTCCTTCTTTTTGCCCAATAGATTTTAAGCCCTAAAAAACTTGTCTAATCGTGCACTGCTATCACTTAACTTTTAGGATAGTAGCATGTACCTAGGAGTAATGAACAAGTACCACAAGAAAGGGTTCAAATTGTATATCTGAAAATTCAAAAAGGGTTTTTTCTTTCAGTTTTAGTCCCACTTGTGTCTTGGAAGGTGATTATGATTTCCGCTGTGATGCCTGTCTTCTGGGCTATGAAGGACAATATTGTGAGAGGTATGTTGTGGATTTATCACATGGAAATTGCTGGGCACATCTGCTCCTTTCATATTATAAGACATGTTTGCTAAAGTGATTTGAGAATTATTATCAGTTTGGTTGTACATTATTGATATTTCAAAACAAAATTTCCTATGTATAATATTAAGATAAGTGAATGCAATTCCTGTGACCATCTCATCTTCCTTTTAGAAAACAAAATGTAAAATGAGATAAGAGGGCCTATGTGCTTTGCATTTCTTTTGGCAGAAATGATTATTGTCCTTGGGCAAGAGCTGGTTTTTGTATGAACTTACTGGTATTGATACTGTTGTCTCTACCTGCATATTTTCCTTTCTATAGGTGTTCGTCAGGCTATCATGGGAACCCTCAAATGCCAGGTGGCACCTGCCAGAAGTGTGACTGCAGCCCACATGGCTCTGTTCACCGTGACTGTGACCGTAGGTCTGGGCAGTGCATCTGCAAGCCAGGGGCCGCGGGGCTCCAATGTGAGGAATGTGAACCCAGGCATATTCTGGTGGAAAGCAGTTGTATTTGTGGGTATTTCCTTTCCTTCCTAAATGTTTAAAAGTGGTTTTTCCTTTCAAATTTGTCCTATTACTGTGCTCTATGATGTCAGCAGGATAAAGTTTTGTTTTGACCAAGTATATATTGCCATTGTATCTGCCAAACTGAACTTTTCAGGTGTGTTTGGAGCTGAGGCAGAAGGTTCTAGGATAAGAGCATTTATCTCTCTAGCACTGTAAGTAACACAGTAATTCCAGCTTCATTGTTTATCTGCATTAATAGTCCCTTAATGGAGCCCAGTGTCAGTCAGTGCAGAGAGGGACTGCCAATGTGGGTTGCATTTGTGTTACCCAGATTTCACTGATGGCTTCAGCTCGCAGCTGTTGTGGAGACTTTTTCCAGTTCTGATTTACTTTACTAGCAAGTAGTTACCTGCAGATGTCTTCTTAGTGGTTCAAGGGGGAAGCTAGGAAGGAAGTAATGGCAGGATCATGGCATTCAAGAGATTTTCTGCTTTTGTTTATGTGTTTGTTTTCAGCAAAAACATTCCCATTATTTTCCCCAGTCTCCTTCATTTGTATCTGCAGACTAACTGGGGAGATGACAGAACAGGCACCCCAAGGAAACACATTTGGAATTCATTGCCATTGGTCCAAGTCAAAGACGAGCAGGTGCACTGTAAAGTTTGGAGCAGTGCAACAAAACATGCATCAGGCCTGCATCCACTCTGGGATCAGTTCTTTCTTTCTTTGTGACCCTGAAGAAGTTACTGATCTGCTCTAAGTCTTTTTTTTTTTTTTTTTTACATTTTTAAGTATATTTTATTGATTATGTTATCACAGTAGTCCCAATTTTATCCCTTTTGCTCCCCTCTGCCCAGTACCCTCCTTCCTCCAGCAATTCCACCCCCCTTAGTTCATGTCCATGGGTCATGCATATAAGTTCTTTGGCTTCATCCTTTCCTATATTATCCTTAACTTCCCCCTGTCTATTTTGTACCCACTAAATATGCTTCTTAATCCCTGCACAATATCCCCATTTCTCCCCCTTCCACCTCCCAGCTGATAACCTGCCAAATGATCCCCATACCTATGATTCTGATCCTATTCTGGTTTGCTTAGTTGAATTATGTTTTTACTTATACAGTTGTTGATAGTTGTGAGTTTGTTGTCATTTTAGTGTTCATAGTTTTGATCTTCTTTTTCTTAAATGAGTGCCTTTACCACTTCATACAATAATGGCTTGGTGATGATGAACTCCTTTAGCTTTACCTTGTCTGGGAAGCACTTAATCTGCCCTCCCATCCTAAATGATAGCTTTGCTGGATAGAGTAATCTAGGTTGTAGGTCCTTGTTTTTCATCACCTTGAATACGTCTTACCAGTTCCTTCTTGCCTGCAAAGTTTCTTTTGAGAAACCAGCTGATGTTCTTATAGGTACCCATTTGTAGGAAACTCTCTGCTTTTCTCTTGCCGCTTTTAAGATTCTCTTTTTATCTTTCACCTTTGGCGTTTAAATGATGACATCTCTTGGTGTGGTCCTCTTTGGGTCTAGCTTGTTTGGGACCCTCTGTGCTTCCTGGACTTGTATGTCTATTTTCTTAACCAAATTTGGGAAGTTTTTCTTTATTATTTTCTCACATAAGCTTTCTATTTCTTGCTGTTTCTCTTCTCCTTCTGGAACTCCTATGATTCAGATGTTGGCATGTTTAATGTTGACCCAGAGGTTCCTAAGCCTCTCCTCATTTTTTTCAATTCTTGTTTCCTCATTCTGCACTGGTTGACTGTCTTTTTTCTTCCTTATGTTCCAAATCATTGATTTGAAACCCAGTTTCCTTCCCTTCACCATTGGTTTTATGTGGATTTTTCTTTGTTTCATTTAGCATAGCCTTCACTTCTTCCCCTATGCATCTGCTGTACTCAAGCATATCTGTCAAGCCTGTGAGCACCTTTATCACCAGTGTTAGGAATTCTGCATCTGTTAGGTTGGCTATCTCTTTATCACTTAGTTCTCCCACTAGAATCTTGATCTGTTCCCCCTTTTGGGCCATACTTCTCTGTCTTCTCATCTTGACAGGCTCCTGTGTTTGTTTGCCTCTGTGTCTTAGGTAGAGCTGTCACTCCTGTTACATTGTAAGGGGTAGAGCCTTAGGTATTCATCAGTACATGGTGACCTGTTTCACTGCATTTTGGTGCTGTGTGTAGGGGAGGGGTCAGAGAGGGAACAATACTGCTTGGTTAGCACTTGCCTCTTTTCCAGGTACTTCTCCCACTTTGTATGGGACTGGTGTTTCTCTAGTTGTTGCCCTGACTGTCATTCCCAAAGTGGGTGGGTCTACGGATGTTCTAGGATCATGGGGACCCTTTAAACAAGCGGACTCCACGGAGAGACTGGCATTTTCTGCCTTCGCCCCAACCCCCACTGGTTTGCACAGTAAGAAGCAATGAGGCCCGATTTTCCCTGGCACTAGGACCGTGAGCTACGCAGTCTGGTCATGGGCTAGAAATGCTCCCAGGTGTCCCTCCCCACTTTCTAAAACGTGTGACTGCGCTTTCCTCCGGCCTATCACTGCCACCGCTGCTGCCGCCACCACACTGCATCCTCTCCACTCCGGCTCTGCCCCTCCTACCTGTCTGGATGAGTATTTCTTCTTTATATCTTTGTTTGTTGGACTTCCATGCAGCTTGATTTTCTGGAACTACTGGTTTTCTCTAGTTTCGAGGTACTTGTATTCCTTTGTAGTTTTGGAGGGAGACCCAGCGTGTCTGTCTAGGCCTCTATTTTGACCGGAAGTCATTGCTCTAAGTCTTAGTGTCATCATCTGAGAATAGGCGTGTAGTATTTTCTGCTTACCTCCCATTGCACAGCTGGTGTGAGAATGTCGTTCCTAGAGGGCTTGTAGTGCACTTTTACCTCATTATGATTTTCTGTTATTACTGCAAAATGGCTAATGCATACCTATGGGAAAATGTGCAGACCATTTTGCATAAATTTTAACTTTCTTTTTCTTTTAGCTTGTGATGATGAATGTGTAGGTGTGCTGCTGAGTGACTTAGACAATATTGATGACACCATTCTTTCTGTGAACCTCACCAGCATTGTCCCTGTCCCATATGGAATTTTGTCAAACCTGGAAAATACAACTAAATATCTCTGGGTAGGTACTGGTAATACAGAGATGGAAAAAACATGTGTCATTGAAAAATGTGAAGTTGGTCTGGAGAGTCTGCCCTCCCCACCTCCTCTTATCCCCAGTGTATACTGCTGGGAAGTGTCCAGCCTTCCCATCTCATTATCCAATGCTAACTTGTTTTACCGTGGGATGACTTTAATTGTTTAGGAGATATTCATTAAATTTCTTTTTATAAATTCTACCCTACCCCATGGTCATTCTTCACCTTGTGGAGTAAGACAAAGTCTACTCGCTCCTATGAAAAACTTTGGGTATGTGAAAATAGCTTTCCTAATACAAATATAGGAAATAAATCTGGATGGTATATTCTTTAATGTTGGAATATGCTAAAGATAACTATTTTCTGTAAATGTATTATTCTTAACTGGAGTTTTAGGGCACAAATGTTCCTTCATCATGGAAGATTAAGTGAAAATTTCTGAGGCAATATCAGTTTTGTGTTTAGTCAAACAGGATCTGAGTCCAAAAACAAAAGGTGAAAACTTAAGGGATTAACTTAATAGACAACATTCTACTCTAGTATTGCTAGTATTTTTAATGTTAATTAGAAAAAATATGATTCATAATTTTGCTTTAAACCTATACATTAGAATTTGAGATAATTTACTGTGTCAAGGACAGTCCTTTTTTAGTTAAAAACTTTTCTTAGACTAAACATTTTCTTAGGCCAGTATGCTTGTGTGTGTGTGTGTGTGTGTGTATGTTTTAAATTTTTAAAAAATAGGAAAGAATGAAATGCCTTTTCCACTCACTATAGACTATAGACCCAATAGATAAATACTATTTTTTTAAATCACTGTGGGCCCCAGACATATAACTATATTTTAAATTTCTCAAATGAGAAAAACTGTTGATTTAAATTTTAACATTTTTTTCCATTTTATTGAATTTATCGAGGTGACAAAATTTTACAGGGTTTAGGTACACAATTCTACAACACATCATCTATACACTGTATTGTGTGTTTACCACCCAGAGTCAGGTCTCCGTCCATCACTATATCCCCCCTGTACCTTCTTCTGCCTCCTGTCACTCACCACACTGCTGTCTGTGTCCATGAGTTTCTCTCTCTCTCTCTCTCTGTCTCTCTCTCTCATTTTTTTGTTCAATCCCTCCAGCCCCACCACAACTATAAGCCTGCTCTCTGTCTGTGAGTCTGTCAAATTTTAACTATTTTTGGATTATTTGCTCCCATTTAAACCACTTGTCAATTCCTTTAAATAACTTTTTGTGCTTATGTAAAGCAGACAGTAGGTTAAGAATGTAAACTCTTAACTGTTTTTATTATCTACACAGCAACCTTGGACAAGTAACTTAGCTAGCCCCCCCCAACCCTGAATAATAATATAGCCACTTTATAGGGTTGCTATAAGGTTTAAATACAATCATACAAATAAAAAATTAAGAGAGTTGGCATAAATTAAGCACCTAGTTGTTAGTAATTATAAAGACTTTTTTTACTTAATACTTTTGTATTTTAACCTAGTAAGCTTTTTAAAGTAAGTTTTTTAAGGTGTGAAAATTATGGTTAAAATTGATGTGACTCTGGTATTGAAATTAAGCCAGACTCACCTAAGAACAGCAGCAGTATCAGATTCTGCACAACACACCAGACTAAATTCATATCTATATAAGAAATATAATGCAAAAGATGGCAGATGGGAACATGTTGCTATAATTAAAACTTAAGTAAATGTCATTCATTTTATTTTTAATGAAATTTCAAGGAAAAAAGAATTTCTGTGAACAAAATAGTTAATAACAAGTGAATGAGAACATTTACATTGAAGCATTGTGGTTTGTTTTCTTCATTCTTTGTAGGAATCTTTATTAAAAGAAAATACGCAAAAGGAACTGGTAAAAATTCAACTTGAAGGTGTTACAGAACAAACAGATGACCTGCAAAGGGAGGTAAATTCTCCACCTAAAGGGCTCACTTCCCACCCAGGCTTTGTGAGCAATTGCACTGGGGCTGTCCCAAAGCTTCTGAGTAGGTCAGGGCAGCCTCTTCCTCTCAGGAGCTGTGCTCTGGGTACCTTATGATCAAATTGGTTTTAACATTGCCAGTTTTTATGTCTTAGTAAGAAAGGCTCCTGACTTAATTTCTATTGTCATCTCTGCTGAGGGAGCAGTTGGGCATTCACCGTGCCACTCAACCATCATTTTCTCCTGTGAATCAAGGGGTGGGTGGGATTGAAAGACCCCTGAAATTGCTTCCTTCTCCTAAACTTGCTTCATGAACTGAGCACCTTGTTAGCATGGTACTCAGAGGCACTTCATCCAACATCAGGACCGCTGACTCAGCTCACTGGGCAGAGCCAGCACAGCCCAGAGCTCCTGGTGTTTGTGCAGCATCCAGGCTTCAGGCTGCGTGCTTCTGATTTTATCACTTTCAATGGCAAATGAACTTATTCTGAAGTCAGCATAGAATTATTTGTCTTTTTATCCATGTCAGACGAATGGTTTTGAGTAACCCTAAAAAGAATTTCCTCATCCATAGATAGTGAGGGAGAGCCTATTGTGAAACTTATAATGTTCACTTATGAATTTCATGTGCACATGCAAATGCATATATGTACTTAGATATGTATATGGTAGTATATCTATATATATGTATATACTTAGATATGTATACAATAGTGTATATTTACATATATGTAGCTACTCTTTTTCTTTCAACATCTACACATATACACAGTGATGCACCCTACAAAAAGTATTAGTTTGACTCCTGTTAATTTAGAATTAATGATGATTTGGAATGAGTTTAAAGGTTTAAGTGTGGGCTCTAAGTACCTCAGTGAGCAAACATTTGGTAGGAAGTGATAAGCTGATTAAATAAATTTTCTCTATTCATTTAAGAAAATTCTCTTTGGGTTTTGACTACAAAACACTTTCTGACCTAGTCTGAGTTACTTTACATTCCTGGAAATTACAAACAACCTTTCCTTTTACAAATTATACCATTCCTAATAAAAACAATAGCTGAGGGAAGCTAAGTCTCAGCCCTTGGGCTGCCAACTTTACAGACATCAAATTTAATCTTCATAAATTCCTATGAGGTAAGTGTTATTATTACCACATGTTATGAGGCTAGAAGATGTTACAGACTGGGTCTCCAGGTTGGCAGAATTGGGCCTAAAACCCAGTTTATCTGACTCCATGTTCTTAACTCTTCAATTAAGTTCTCATGGTCAATAAAAATTAGTAAGATTTTTCTTTCTATATTCTGTATACACTCGGGTTCTAAAGTGAATAGAGTCTTCACCATGGAGACACTGGAAAAGTGTGTCTTTTAATACCCAGTTAGGCTGCTTTAAAAAAATATACCATCTTTTCTCACACAGAATGAGCAGTAAAGTATTTTATCAATCACTTAGTCAATTTCCAATCCCAAAATATTAACCTTGGCTTATGCGATAGTGTACAACTTTACTCTGTATTCTGGAACATATTTTATTATTTAAAAAATACAACTTGAATATCAAAGCTTGCATATTATTCAAAGTCAAACTAACATGAGATCTTTATTTTCTATCAGCTCACTAGAGTGTTAAGAAGTAGCCAGCATGTGGCCAGGGCAACTGAAAGAATCCTCAACAAGAGTCAGGATCTGATGACACTTACTGAGAAACTGAAGATAAGCATTCAAGGTAGTGTGTTCCGTGTCCAGTGCAGGGAGTCTATGCTTATTTGGAAGGAAAAGTTCAGTCTATCAAACACATGAACAGATGTGTATGACTCCCACTTGACTACCAGAGCCGAAGGACTGGGCTGTTCCATAGTTTGGGGATCCTGATGTGTCCAGTCTACAATCTTTCACTGAGAGTTTTATCTTAAAAAAAAAATATGTCTCCTTTTTTATTTTCTATATTATGCATTACACTTAAGCCCTAAGTATCAAGTAAATGTGGTACCTCTCCATCTGTCATGAATTTATCAAATTCACACTTACTAAATGGAGCACAGGGTGCCAAATCATGATCCAAGGTCCAACTTACATTTGCTTCTGACTCTGTAGGCTCTTATCTGGGGCACATGTTTGTATGGGGGTGAGTGTCAGTTTAAGGTCACTGCAGGCCTTTTGACCAAACAAAATGTTGCTAGGGGAGCAATGCCACAGGAGTGGCTGATTTAACTCTCAACTCCAGTCCTCTGCCCACGGTATGAGCTGATGCCATTTGGAGCTTCAGTGTGGTCTCAAAGGGCATCCACAATATTATAGTAATTCAGTCACTATTCAATTGGTCTAATTTGGCTTTTAGATTACTATTTTCGATTTTCTGGTCACAAGAAATATATTTTTGATCTTCTTTTCGGATTATTGTTTGAAGGCATAAGGAGTACAGAATCCAATGCAAATCAGACTCTATAGGGAAAAAAATAAGGAAATTATTAGAACCAATAATATGCCTAATAAAAAGAGTAGTATCAAGTATTGGTGATTCATTCACGCAGTAAATATTTGTCGAGCAGCTTTTATGTGCAAATGTCTGTGCCAGGTGCAGGAGATGCTGAAGTAAACCCAATGGCCACAGCCTTCTCTCTTACAGAGTGTCAAATAAACCAGTAATGTCAAGTCTATGAGTGTTTTAATAGGGGATGTCCAGAGTGCATTGGGATATACAGCCCAGCCAGGCTGGCTTGGAGGTTCAGCCATTTCCAGTGAACAGAGCAGGCCTCACTGAAGAAGGGCCTAAGTTTTTCATTTTAGTACTGTCCACTTTTGAGAAACTTATTAAATGATTGATGAATTTTCCCCATAGAAATTATTGAAAAGGCAACAACTCTAAATCAGACCTGGGATGAAGATTTCCAGCTACCCAGCTCTACTCTTCAGAATATGCAAAAGAATATTACATCTTTGCTGGAAACCATACGGAAAAGACATTTCACGCAGTTGCACCAAAACACCACCCTTGAACTGAAGTAAGTCCTTAGGTACCATTAATGACACAGCCCATTAGAGGACAGAACATCAGTGCTGAAGGGGGAGACGGCATGTGGAGGAGTGGAAAGAAAGCTCTCACGGCGGGCGGGGCGGGGGGGGCAGTGCGCGGAATGTCATAAGAGGTGAGTGGTGCCATATTGTGAAGTAAATGAAGAGATGGTGCCATCTCCTCCAAATCAATAAAACTGTAATCAATGTTGATATCTCTATATTTGTGCTATTCTGTCATAAGTTTTGTTTCTCTGTGTCTCTGGAACAACATTTTATTGTATTTATTGAAGATCAAGTATAATGTGATAAACTCCCATGGAAGAAAATATAATCAGTGGTTATTACTTGTGCTATAAAGTCTTAAGGCAGATAGAAATTATGCCAAAATAATTTAGCTTAGTTATGCAAACTAATTGAAAACCAAAGTGTAAAATAACAGATCACAAAGAATTATTAGACATGGTCACCAGGAGCTTATAATTTTCTTAGTATCTTCACACAGTTATTTCTCGATGTATATAGCACAGGCTGTCTTTTTTCCAGGTTGTGATAGATATCCTAAATACTGGCTTACTTACACAATGCTCTATTTTCTATGGTGTGATATTTAAACTATTTTTAATCTATTTTGCTATTTTAAACAATGTTGTCATGTTCATCTTAAAAATCTTTTTCTATATTTCATATTGTTATCTTATTAAGGTGGACATTAAGAAGTGAAACCATTCAGCCAAAAATTTTGAGCATTTTGAGGATTCCTGACTTGCATTTCCAAAATATTTACTAAAAGATTTGTTTAAAATGATATGTATGTCTACTGGCAACACATTGGAGAGTTAGTCAAGCTTACATCTTTTTTCATTACTGAATAAGATTTTTGACGTTCTTAATTTGTCATGTGAAAAACAAAAGGAGGGACTTACTGTTGGATGGGCTAGGAGAATGAGAAGTCCAATTACTAGAGCATTAGTTAGGGTCTGGAGGGTCCTGAGAGAACTATGAATCAAAAGCCTTGAGGAGAGATCAGAGGAGGTGAGAACCCAAGAAGCAGGGAAGGGAGCACTTCCTCTGTAAAGGGAGGGTGCAGGCTCACTTCTCTTATTCTGTCCTGTGATGGTCTTTGCCCCCGTGTGAGGTAGGGGAGAACGCAGCTGGGGAATCTGAGGCCTGGAGACTGTAAGTAACTTGCCCAAGGGTTAAACCTCAAGGGATAGTCTGAAACCTGTCCATAAACCTAAGCCTGTGTGACTATAAACACTGTTATTCTCCAGCCCCAAACAGAAGGAAGTGCCACTTGAGACCAAGTCCCTTAAAGATGGGTGGCGGAACTTGGATCATTAGGTCAGAGGCCATGCTGCTACACTTACACTAGATTATAATCATGTTTCCCTAACTTAACCTTTTACCAGCATCATCCCTTACCTGAAATGCATGGCACACCTGAAATGGGTGGTGTGGGGAGCAAGGGAGGGAAAGAGCTCACACCTCCATTTCCATCTTTCCAGGCCATCTACTCTTGAGGTGGCCATCACAGACTCAGCTGCGCTGTTCTCTGCTTCCTACTTTTCCTTAGCTCCCACTGCCTCTCAGATAACGGAAATGCTGTATACTTGATTCCAGCCCACACCCTTCCACTCCCCACACTCCCCCACCCACCCATCTCCCACTCGTCCTGGGCTCTCCGGCTCCACCCAGTGCTTCCTACCCAGGTGTGTATCTCATTTGCTTATTAAAGATGGAGATTCCCTGGAGATCCCCAGAAGTCATTTTGGGGGACCGTCTTCTCGCACCATTACTTTTCCACAGTCAGTTCATTCATTTACTCATTCATTTACCAAAATGAGCTCTCAGTGGCAGATATTGTGCTAGGAGTTGGGGACACAAAGGAGAATCATAGAGATTGTTTTTCCCACTAGGATCTCGTAACCCAATCAGGAAAAGTTCATTTTCTGAATAGCATTTAAGAGGAAGGGGAGAAGGCAGGGACCCTCTACCACCCCATTGCCCTTGGTGCCCCTGACTCTCCTCCCCTGCTAAGACCTCTGTCAGTGTTGGTCCTGTGTTTTTATTTAGAAGAAAGTTATTAATGAGATTGCTGCTCTCTTTTTAATTTTCTAGTTAAATTATTATTAAAGAGATCTTTTATTTTAAAAATTAGTTTAAAATATGTTTTCTGGCCTCTAATTTTTTATTTTCTATAGACAATCCCTATTCCTAGGCTATTTCAAATTTTATGGATTGTTTTGGGAATTGTTTATCAGCTTTTAAATGATAATCCTTAGAAAATTGGTAATTTATGCAGAAATATGGCAATCCTATTTGTGGGAATATTTAGCACACAAATCAGTTGCTTATCATGCTTGTGTCAGGGTCCCCAGGACTGCTGTCACATTCAGTTTCACTAGGACACTCAGGACTCAGCAGATAGTTTTACTCAAGGCCAGTATATGTTATGGCAACGTATTAAAGATGCACAACTGGGTCAGGAAAGAAGACACGGTGGAATCTTGAGGTATCCATATAAGCTTCCCGATGTTCCCTTTCCTTGGGGGCACAGAGAGCACCCTTCCCCCAGCTATGAAAGTGCAGCAGCACATGGGTGATGTTTCTGCCCAGAGAAACTCATTAGAGGCTCAGCATTTATGTTTTTTACTGGGCATTGGTTTAATAGCACCCTCTGCCTCACATGAGCCCAATTCCACACTCACAGAGGGAAAGCAAGTTTTCAACATAAACCACATTGTTTGCACAGACAGTGGAGGCAGTGAGACACTCTTATCAGTTAGGTAACAGTGGAATGCTCTGCAGACCTTGCAGTCAGGCCTTTCAAATGACAGCCTTCTCCTGCCCACCATGTTACCCTTTGCTGCACACTATAAAATTAGGTGTGGATATGCAAAAATTTCTTCTGCCCTCATTTCAATGGTAGCAGCTTTGTTATTCATTTACTTACTATGTGGACCATTTATATTTATAGGTCTGCTAAAGATTTATTGTCACAAATTCAGAAAAATTACCAGAAGCCACAGAATAAGTTGAAGGTGATAAAAGAAACAGCAAGCAGCCTCCTTTCAAAACACAATAATGAACTGCAGGCAGCAGAAGACCTCATGAGGGAAGCAGAGGCAAAGATGCAGGAAAGCAACCGCCTGCTACTCATTGTCAATGCCAACCTACAAGAGTTCAATGTGAGTCTCAATAGCTCTCTCCTCATTTAAGCTAGTAACCAACTTCTCCAATGTAAGTACTACTATTTTTAGCTTCTTAAAAAATGAGCCCCATTACTAACCTCAGCACATAGCATCAGGCACCAGTGTTTGGAAACTGACTTGCTTTATAAAATATCCTTAAAGGTGATTTTTGCTACAGGATAAAAAGCTGCTTGTTCAAGAAGAACAGAACTTGACCTCAGTGCTAATCGCCAAAGGAAGAAGATTGGTAGGTGCTGCCACTGCACGTGCAAAGGTGGCACAAAGTGCTCTAGCAGTAAGTTACAACTCAACATAGCCACAATACAGTTTCCAAATAATCTTCACACTTCCCATATATATGCACACACATTACATTGTTGAAAATGCATATATATTCACAATATTGATGTCTCTTGTAGCAGTTAGAGCATCACCGGGATGAGCTACTTTTATGGACTGCCAAAATCAGGCACCATGTGGATGATCTGGTCATGGAGATGTCCAAAAGAAGAGCTCTTGACCTTGTCTATGGAGCTGAGGATCATGCAGCTGAGCTCCAGAGACTAGCAGGTGCTCTGGACAGGTGAGACCACATTTAACAGGAATTCCAGAGGTTGTGATCCATTCATCAGAGGGAATAAAAATGGCTATCTTGATCGCAATGTTGAGTCACTCTTTTTTGTCTAAAAGCAAAAATTCCTGTTTTGTTTACATGGTAAGGAGGATTTCTTCCCATGTCTCATAGCATAGTTGACCATCACATAAAGGTATGATGGAGAAATGAAAACTTAACCAAATGTGCACTAAAGCAAATACAATGCTGTAATATCAAATCATCAAGGCCTTGTTAAGCATCTGAGTGCTCAGATCTTTGTTAGGTTACATGTGGACAGAACAAGGATATTAGCTTCTTTACATATCTTACCATTTTAGAGTTTATGCTTTGACTGGTTTTATGCATGGATGGAGGTTGTGGTTGCCCACACTAGACCAGTAGAAGTGTTGGGACACTCTCAAATCTTGAAAGATATCATCCGAAATTGTTTTCTACTGCCTGAAGTTCTACTGTAGTATTACAATAATTTAAACTTATATTTTTAAATATTTGTTCTCACTTGTAAAGGTGTCTTTTAAGTGAGAAGCACAAGGTCATGCCAGTGGTTCCCAAACTTGTCTGCACATTGGAATAACCCGGGGAACTTCAAAAACACTGATGCTTCTGTCCCCTACTCCTCCCACCCCTGCTCAAAGATTCTGACTTAATTCATCTGGGTTGTGCTCTGGGCTTTCTTATTACTTTTTAAAAAAGATTCCTGGGTGTCCAAATGAGGGAACCAATGTTTTAGGCCTTATCAGTGATTTACACAATATTGTGAGTGAACTGGTAAATTCGTTTACTTAAAATGTGTTATAAATTATGGGTGGAAAAAGTCTGGACACACTGGGAATGTGTGTTCTTGTATGTTGGGCATGTTTTGTGGAAGGGGAAAAATAAATATCTTTCCAATTTGAGGAATGCTGCCATAAAAGATTAGATCACATAATGACAGCAATTAAAAATGATATAAGATAGAATATTGCATAAATTATGTGCTGCATTGAGCACTACTGCCTACAGATGCCACAGGAATCAGTAATAGAAAATGGAATTAGATACTCAATGTCTCTCTTTTCATCATCTTTCATAATTTTCCCCAAAATAAAACATTATTTTGACTATATACATAGCTAGAACAAAACATTTATTATTTAGTATGTATAGTAAAAGCAATTTGGTATGATACACAAAGTTAAATAACATTACCTTTTTCTAATAAGTCACCAAATTTTGCCAATCAAGTAGTAAGTAACAAGTAATAACTGTTGATATCTGGTATGGGAATCACCCAACTCAATAACCTTGAGAAGAAAATGAAGTGAGTTACACAGCAAGCAAAGATGTGTCGATTGTCAGATTTTATTTTCAAGATAGAGTGGCTGGATGAAATTGCACCATTACCAGTTGGCAAGTTCATAAATGACTTGCCCACTTGTGAGAGTGAAGTTCAGGTGATTGAAATACCATCTGATCTTCCTCCAAAACCTCTAGTGAATTTCATCAAATTGCTGTATACCACTTGAGGAATAAGATTCAGCGTCCTTATATGTGCTCAAGAAAGCTTTTTCAAAATTAACAATTGCCTTGCTGGAGTGATTACAATGAATGCAAACGCACAGTGACACCGCAGACTCATGCAAAGGGTTTAGATAGAGATCAAAAGATGTTGAGGGCAGCTGGAAAAAAACTGATGGGAAACAGCCATCCTGTCTTCTCTGGGTTAAAATTAAACAGCAATTCTTAGTGTTATTGTTACTTTGTGGTTACTGCTTCTTAAGATTGCTTTGGGAGTCGAAGGGGAATCCATATGTTGTTATTCCTTGATGATGATACTGTTGTAAGGGGGAAGAAACTAGGAGTCTTTTAAAAATAGTGAGCAAGTCCAATTTTAGTTTATAACACTTTTAACTATGCTGATTTCATAGTGGCCTTGGAAAAGTTAGATATGTGTCCCTGAATGAGACCAGTGCAACCCATGTCCATTCCAACATTCAGAGCCTGATTGAAGAATCAGAAAAACTGGCAAAAGACGCTCTCAGGACTGTGACTGAGGTGAACCTGGTAAGAAAGGTCCTGTGGGCCCCAGTGTGTACCTTCCTTTCCTGGGCACCATGCAAGATTGTTCCTGAAGGTGCTTGAGCAAAGACTCAGTGGCTTAAATTTATACTTGTCAGTGTTCTTTTCTGGTGGGATCAGTTTATGGCTTCTGTCATCATGTGATATGTTTTAATTTATTAAGGTCATAAATACTTCTTTATAAAGACTAGGGACTAGTGATATAAAAATATCACCATTTCTTATTCCAAAAATGATAATACTACTTAATATCTACTTGAGACATTTTTAAAAATTTTTTAAAATTACAGTTGATATTTAATATTATTTTAGTTTCATGTATACAGTATAGTGGTTAGATATTTATATAACTAACAAAGTAATCCCTCCAATAAATCTAGTACCCACCTGGCACAAAACATTTATTACAATATTGTTGGCTATATTTGCTAGGCTGTACTTTACATTCCTGTGACTATTTTGTAACGGTCAATTTTTGAGGCATCTTTTCTTACCTGTGGTAAAAGTATTCATGTAATGGTTGGTTTTTGTCTTTATATATTTAAAAATGCTTGTGTTCTTTCTCCTCACTCCTAAATTAAGACATATATTAGGCAAAAATTAGGGCAATTTAAACTCTCCCTACCTGTTATCTAGTTGACTTCCTTGTTTGGAATGAAATGGGAGGCTATTCTGATAGAGTCACCTTCCCATCCCCAGAAGGATTGCCCCATGCCCTTCAGTCACCAAGTTTAAATTGCCCTGTTTTCTAGTCCTCAGAATCCCTGGTGTCTAATGGGAAAGCAGCTCTCCAGCATAGTTCCAGATTTCTAAAAGAAGGCCAGAGCCTGCGCAGCAAGCATCAAGGTCAGCTTCCAGCTTGGACTGTGTTGATAAGAACACCTCTCTGAGCATACAGCCTTTCCTAGAGCAATTCGAAGTTTGACATTTCTTTTTTCACAATAATATTCCAATTTGCTATCGTATAAACATTACATAATTAAAAATTTTACTTTAGCAATACCTCTTCTTTTAATGTGCAGTACCCTCTAACCTTTCATAGACTCATCAAGTCTTCCTTAACAACCAGATCCACCACTCTGCTTTATCTTCTGAGCTTTTACTGTTCTTCACAGTGTTTGTCAGCTTACCTTTGATGTCATGTGCTCTTCTATTTGTCTCTTACTGTTTTACAGTTTCTTGAAGAGTTATATTATGTTTGATACTTCTTTTGCCATTTTCATAGGGCTAAAATAATGTTAGAGTCATGGTAGGTTCTCATTACATAGTTATTGAATTAAATTACAATTGATTTATCAAGTTAAGAAATACCAGTTCAGTTTAATTTTTCCTAAGACTTTCAGTAAGCAATTATTTGGCATATTTAAGAACTATCCAATAATACAATGGCATACACATAATAAAATGGCAGCAGAAATCTGTTGTGTAACAGAAACATACAGTTTTATAAGATATAGTGTATTTTCACCTTGATATATTCTAATATCAAGTCTTTTCCTAGAAAGTAAATAGTGGTCCATAAATAGTGCAAGCCCCTTTTAAATTACTTCTACATCTAGTCCTGGATCCCTCCCCAAATGTCTGAGCCAAGAGTATGGATATGTGCATATCTTTTTATTTCTCTGTGATTCATACAGTCTAGAATTTGTCATCTCACCACACAGAAAGTACACAATTCTCAATCATAAAGCATTAAACACAAACTCTAGCATCTGTCAGTGGGCTATGGTTTCAGGTTACACTACTAAAGGTACTTCATAGGCCGTGGAACAGTGACCTTCCTGGCAATCAAAGTTTTAGGCAGAACTGTCATATTCATGAAGGATTTTATCAATAATTTATTTGTTAACATGTATTTGGAATCTAACATGATTGTGTATTATGAACAGAAATTTCTGAAGTGAAAGCTTCGGTCCAACAGCTTTGATCAGACTTTAAGGAGGTTGAATTGAGCACTTGCTGGATGGTCAGAAGGGAGCAGAAAGCAGAGGGGAGGAGGAAACTAGGCAGGAGCCCATGTTTGGGGTTTTATAAACCAGAGGAGAAGGGTAGCCACAGTTTAAGTATAGATAAGAAATTAGTGAGTCTGATTAATACTGAGTAATTTAAACACAGTTCTCTACCTTGAGCTGGGTTCTAATCAAATTGGACATGCAATTTAAGAAGACGTATTAGTGAGAAGGGCAACAAGCAAAGTAGAAAAATGGTCAAGCAAGCTAAAAATGGAATTTTTATAATCAGGGATGCTAAGTGTTACTGGAAAAACTTTCAGTATTGGGGAAGTTCTCTGTAGAAAGCTGTCAATCTGTAGATGGGTCAAAGTGATGAAGAAAACTCACTTAGGCTGAAAGGGAACACTTTTTCCCCTTTAAATAGGTATCACATTGGAACTGAGAGAACTGAAAAGTACGGCAAACACATTTCAAGAAAATGCTGGTAAAATTACTAGGCAGACCAATGAATCACTCTTAATACTTAGAGCAATTCCTGAAGGTAAGTGGAAAGAGGGTTGATTTAATTAATGTCTTCTCATTGCAAAGCCATTAGGCATGAACACAAGGAAGTCCTGCCTCAGGTCTGATTAAGAACCCTCGCTGGAAATGAGACCAGGATTGATAGTTTTTACTTGCCAAGAAATATGACTTGGAAGTAAAGATCACTATTTTTTAATAAATTCAAAATTCAAAACACCTGAATTGAAATACTAGAATTATACTCTGAAAACAAAGTCTTAGAGTTTTTATGCTACCATATTGATTATTTACTTTAAAATGGGCTTGTGGAATCTAATGAACAAACTGAACTAACAAGCAAAATAGACAGATTCAGAGAGAGCAGGCTGACAGCTCTGGAGGGGATGGTCTTAGGGTGTGGAGGGATGGAGCAAAAAGGAAAAAGGATTCATGGACATGGACAGCAGTGTGGTGATTGCGGGGGCAAGGTAGGTATAAGAGGAATAAATGTTAATGGGAAAAATACAATAAAAATAAATTTAAAAATAAAAATGATTTTAAAAATGAGCTTGTCACATCCCTTAAGTGAAAGAAGTGTCATTCAAAGAAGTCAGCAAGTAAAAAAGCTGGAATGTTCTTGCTTTGAGAGTGTTAGAGTCATTATAAATGTAGGAAATTTAAAAATTCTTGCTTGGCAGTCTTCCTTCATGAGGTAATAAAGCATTCTAAAATAGATCATTTTAATATTGATGGTTTGGAAATGCAGTATTCATTAAAATTTTAAATAGGATAACTTTTTAAAAGTGTAATACAAATGAACTGTGCTCTGGTATGTTACTTACATTCTCTCAACCTTCTCTCTTTTTCTCAATAAGAACTTTTTAAAAAAGCCTTACAAGGTGCCCAAATATCTCTAAATTTCTATATGCTGGTTCACCTTATAAGCACGCAGATTACCTTGGGGAGCTGGGTTTGGGGCACTTTGGACTTCTTACCTTAAATCAGTGGAACATTTTCTGACCTGGATGTTTCTTCCTCTCCCTCTTTTTCTGAAGACACATGGTGTATCTTGATTAAACACTTAAAAATATGTTTTTTTATTTGGAAATAATTTCAAACTTGCAGAAAAGTTGTAAAAAAGAATAAAAGGAATACCCATATATTCTTTATCCAGCTTCTCCTAGTGTTAATATTTGCCCCATTTGTGATTAAAAACTTTAAAAATGAATACTAGTCCCTTTTTAAAATAAAATCATCATCCAGATTTTTTAGAAAAACTAAATTCTAGTTTATTGTAAGTGACCATTTAGTCTTGTTTCTGGTATCATATCTAGCAGCCAGTTGATGTAGTGAAAAAAGTACCACTTCCTCTAGCCTGAGACAGGTCAATCCCACCTGCACATTTAAATTCCCAAACCTTCTTCTGACATGGGATGATTTGAAGAATGTGTTTAATGACTATGAAGATGGAGTTGTAGAAAAAAATACCAAAATAAGAAGTTTAGTGTTTTAATATGTAATATCCTGAGCATGACAATTAGCAGCTGCTTTTATTGTCTCATGTGTATTGAAATCACATTTGAATACAGTGAAATTTTACCAAAAATTATTTCATTTATCCCTAAAAGGGAGCAGTAGAGCATATGACAAGCAGCCTTAATGTTGCCATTAAAAAGAAGTCTCATTTTATGGTGTGTATGCTTGCATATGAATTTATTTCAGGTGTCAGAGACAAAGGAACCAGAATCAAAGAGGTGGCCATGTCTGCCAATCAGAGCGCTGCGAGCATGCTAAAGAATGTTGTAGGGTTGAGTCAGAAGCTGTTGAATGCATCGATGGACCTGTCCAGGGTCAATGCTACATTATGGGAAACAAATGAACTTCTCTGGGATTCCTCAATGACCAGTATGTCACAATCTCCCTTTCCATTAAGAAAATCGGCATCGTGTGATTTTGAGCTTGCCAAGTGCACAATGGTGCCTTGTTCACAAACAGCATTCCCCCCAAAATAAAAGTGCACTAACATCTGTATTTGCATTTATAAAGAAAGAGAAAGGCCTTTGGTAATGCACGGTGCTGGTGCACTTTTTACATATGTACCAAAATTTCAAGGATTTGATAATTAGGATATTCTTCTTTATCCAGTGCCATTAGTATTGACCAGTTCATTGTTTTGTGTCCTTCACTAAAACCCTGCCAACTTTCTTGCCACTTTATATTTGTTAGGTCTGTTAGCTGGAAGAAAAGTTAAAGATGTGGAAACACAAGCCAACCTTTTATTTGATCGGTTGAAGCCTTTGAAGATATTAGAAGAGAACCTGAGCAGAAACCTGTCAGAAATTAAACTGCTGATCAGTCAGGCCCGGAAACAAGCAGCTTCTGTGAGTATGGGGCCCGGTTGCTGTCAGTACCACCCAGCACCACCTGGCTGAGGCTCTCGGTAACCCCAAGTCTCAGAAAATTCCTGTAGAAATGGCTTTCTGTCACACTGGGTCCCTGAGAATGTCTGCTGACCCATTCTCAATAGTCCCAGATTCCTCCTAGCCTGTCTTAAATATGTTTATTTAAGTATATTTAATTAGTCTCATTTTCTTTGATCTGCATTGATACATGTTTTAAAATGTTGTTAGCAAAGAGATCTTCATGTCTTTATGGAGATATGTAATTGTAGCCTAGCTTTATATATTCATAACTACTAGCTAATGGTTGTCTAAGGGTTGACATCACTCTACGTTTCATTAGTGGCCTATAGTGTTATTGCCATCATTTTACCAAGTAAGTTTTAATAACCCAAGTATTCTTCAGGATGTTTGGGTAGTCTGGGCCCATCCTCTAGGAGTCTGACATAACCATTTGTATATGTAGAAATGCTGCACACATTCAGGTCACTAAATACATAAAACTCTTGACACTCAGAGAAGCACAAACTTGAGAAAATGTTTTCTAACCATCCCATCCATAGTACATGGCATTGGCTATGCACTGAAGGATAAGTGTGTCAGGGAGATAAGATGTTCAAGAAAATATGCAATTGTCACACTACTGGGGACTTATGGAGGATGAATGTGACCTCTGGTCTCGTGTTTAGCCACCTAAAGTTTTTCAGTCAAGATAAAGGAGTTCTGAGCTCTTTGACACCCTCTCTCCACAAGTGACCTCACTACTGCAAAAGGGCCGTGGGTTTACATGACCTCCAGCTTCCATCTGTTTTGGTTACAGTCACCAAATAAATGTAAGCCCAGCGAATGGCTCCAAATGCTCTCAATACAAATTTATACTCTTTCAAATTAAAATAAGCTAGATATACAAATAATTACTTAGAGAAATATGTAGTACTGTAATGTTTGCTCTATAAATATTTGCTAAAAGAATAAATAGAGACTTCCAGCCAAGATGGAGGCCTAGACTGACATGCTCCATCTCCCTCCACAACTAAAAAGGAATATAACTACCGCAAAACCAGAAATAACCAGAAGTTCCAGAAAATAAATGGAAGTCCAACATATGAAGTTTTAAAGAAGTGGTGCTCATCTGGACAGGTAGGAGGGGCGAAGCCAGGGCGGAGAGGTCAAGCTGTGCTGGCAGCGGCAGCAGCGGTAATGGTGGTGGGAGAGCAGTAAGCATGACACGCGTATTTAAGGGGACGCAAGAAGCGCCCCTGGATGGAGACCAGACCCATCAACTTGCAATTCCAATGCTGGGGAAAGCAGACCCCCATTGCCTTGGACTGTGAGGCCCAGAGGGCATCGGGATGGAAAAGGAAGCTCCCGGTCTCTCAGCGGAGAGTGAATGGCAGGAATCCATCTTGGACCCCTATGCCCACAGAAAATGCCACAGCGTGGTGAGAAGGGTCAGCCAGTTGTGATGAATGCACGGGGCTCTGCCCCCTATAGCATAGGAGGTGCGGTATCCCTGCCGAAGAAGCAAAGGTAAACACAAAACTGTCAGGATGGCACAGATCATGATAGAGATCCCAGTCACACAGCTGACCAGACAGTAAATATCTAATCTAATGGATCAACAGATAGGAAATCTTTCTGAGGCACAGTTCAGAGCTTCGCTTATAAAAATGCTTACAGACCTAACAGCAGATCTTAAAGAAGATGGGGAAGGAATAAAGGCTAGTCCTGCTGAAATGAACAAAAACAGATATGAAACTAGTGGTGAGCAAAAGAAAACCAGGGATCAAATCAACAAATTGGAACATAGGGAAGGAACAAACAGTCAACCAGTCGGAAACAGGGAATGAAAGTGAGGAAAATGAGGAGAGGCTCAGAAACTTATCAGACAGCTATAAGCAGGCCAGCATTCAAATCATAGGGTTGCCATAAGGTGAAGAAAAAGAACTAGAAATTGAAAAATTATGTGAAAAAATAATGAAGCAGAACTTCCCTAACTTGGGGAAGGAAATAGACTTACAGGTCCAGGAAGCACAGAGTTCCAAGCAAACTGGACCGAGGGAGAACCACACCAAGACACATTATAATCAAAATGTCAAAAATTAAGGATAAAGAATCTTAAAAGCAGCAAGAGAGAAGAAGAGAATTACATACAAAGGGGTCCGATTAAGACTGTCGGCTGGGCAGGAGTCAAGCCTTGGCACTGCTGGATTAGAGAAAAACCATCTGAGAACAACCTGTTTAGTGAGGATAGCAGAGGAAAAAGGAACGAAACGGGATTCCTGAATGGGGTGGCTGCCCAAGTTGCGGCTGGAAGTACACAAAGGTTTTTGGTGACTGCAGGCTTCTCCAGAGAGGAGTGGAGAGGAGAGCGGATCTCTGCCCACTGGCAGAGACGGGACTCGACCAAGTGGCATTGGCGCTGAAGGACAGGAGACAGCATACTGCTGTGCAAGTGAGAACATAATTCTCCTTTATATTTTTCTCTTGTGGACTGTGGAGAGGGGTGGAAAGTTTGGGGGTGGTAGGACATTCTTGAGGAGCGCAGGCACAGAGGTTCACTCGTCCACTCCCCAACCCTCCCCTTGGGTTGCACGGGCCCGCATAGGGAAGTGCCCTCATTCACTGGCCCAGGTGCGCGACCCGAGAGTCCAGGTGCCCCTCGGACACTCCCCAACAAACATAAGATCAGTGCCCCAACTGGCACAGGGAAGGCCCACTGAACACGCAGAAGACTGTGCGCCGGCACCCCTAGCCAGCTACAGTGGGCGCCAGGCCCTAGGCTGGAACACAGACCACTTGATCAGGCTCCGCTCGTGCCCGCCCAGACGGGTGCCGGAACTGCGGGTGGCGGCGGCACGGGAACATCAGGCAGCAGCAACTCATAGATGCTCACTTCCACTGTGCACAAGTGTCCAGGACTCCGCCCTAAGAGGCGAGAGACCAACTCCCAGAGCTCAGCTCGGGGGGACTGAGACTAGCTCTCAGGCCACCTTGTGTGTGCACGGGTGCGCCTCGGCTCAGCTTCAATAGGCACCAATCGCTCACTTCCACTGTGCCTAAGTGTCTGGGACCCCGCCTTGGGAGGCGAGAGACCAACTCCCGAAGCAGGGCTTGACAGACCTGAGGCAAGCTCTCAGGCCGCCCTGCGCGCGCAGGGGCACGCACGCAAAGGCACCTCAGCTGGCTCCAGCAGGCGCCAAGGGAGCGCGCCATGCCAGCCACCGCAGGCGCACACCACTGCTGCAAGGAACAAGAACCTCTGACCCTCCACATTAGACCAGCTGGGGATGCAGAAAAAGAAGACGACACACGAAGGCTGAACTGAGTAAAAATTTTATTTTTTTTCCTTCCTTAAAAAGGGGAAAAAAGAGAAGAGAGGAAGGGACATTAAAAAAAAAAAAAATCTCTAATTCATTTCATATAATCTATCCTTCTCATCCTTCCTCTTTAATTGTTGTTTATTTGTTTGTGTGTCTAGTTTAGCCTCCCTTTCACTCTAAATAAATAGAATATAATTATTATATAAATCCAATACTATACAATCCCACTTTCTTACTATATTCTGCATTTTTCCATCCTTTTCTTCTATTTTTATTAACAATGTAAATATTACCTACTGTCTTGCATAGTCTCAACCATTATCAATGTATCATTCTGTCTCTTATAAATCATATTTTTCCTCCCTAAAAACAACTCTTATCTATTCTTCCTATAGTATAAAAGCTCTAATCTCTCTACATTTATATTAATACGTTGGCTGACGATAGCGGGATAGAGGGTGGGGATATTTTTGAGGGTGTGGGTCTCCTGCCTGGGCTATGTGTTTATGTTTTAACAGCATCTCCACAAAAGAACTCAAGACAAAGTGGATATAGTGACTCTCAATCAATGAGCAAGAAGAAAGATCCTACCAAACAGCATCTGAAATATAACCAGACAGCATAAACAAACGACATAAAGGGTAACCCAAGAACATCAGGCTCAGGAGATCAAAGAGACTGCACCACTGAAACCCTCAGATCTCCTATAAAGAATCTCATACCACAAAGGTGGGAAGTCAAAGCAGACAACCCCCCAAAAATAAAAACAAGCAAGAAGAATCCAACATGGTAAGACACAGAAATAACCTCTCAATGAGAAGAAAAGAGGAATCCCCAGAAAGACAGGTAGATGAAATAGACATAGCCCAAATGTCAGACACAGAATTCAAAACAATGGTCTTGAAGAAGCTCAATATACTCGACAACCTTAAAATCAACTATGACAACCTCCAAGGAAGTTACCAGCAGCTCCAAGAAAATTACAGGGAACTTACAGAGAACTACACCAGCATAAAAAAGACATAGAAACTATTACCAAGAACTAGGAAGAAATGAAGAATTCAATCTCTGAACTGAAAAACACAGTAGAATCAGTCAAAAGCAGACTAAATGAAGCAGAAGAGCAGATTAATGAGTTAGAAGATAATGTAGAGAAAAATTCACAGACAATACAGCAAAATGAAAAAAGATTGAAAAAATACGAACAAGATGTAAGGGAATTACAGAACAGCATGAGAAGAAGTAATATCAGGATCATTGGAATAAGAGAGGGAGAAGAAAAGGAGCATGGAATTGAAAAACTGGTAGGAGAAATAGTGACAGAAAATTTCCCCAACCTGATGAGAGAAAAAGTTATACAAGTTCAGGAAGCGCAGAGAGTTCCAATGAAAAGGAACCCCCAAAAACCCACTCCAAGGCACATCATAATTAAAATGGCAACATTCCAAGACAAAGAGAGAATCCTAAAAGCAGCAAGAGAAAAACAGCAAATAACATACAAGGGAGCTCCGATAAGGCTATCGACTGATTTCTCAACAGAAACATGACAAGCCAGAAGGGAATGGTCAAAAATATTTCAAGCAATGAAAAACAAAGGCCTGCAACCAAGAATACTCTACCCAGCAAGGCTCTCATTCAAAATGGAAGGTGAAATAAGGAGTTTCTCAGACAAAGGAAGACTAAAAGAATACATCTCCAGCAAACCAGCATGGCAAGAGATGCTAAAGGGAATGTTCTAAGAAAAAAGAAGAAAAAAAAAAATGAGAGGAACAGAGGTACAAAGGGAAATGAATAAATGCATGTTAATAATAACCTTAAATGTAAATGGATTAAATGCTCCAATTAAAAGACATAGGGTAATGGAATGGATAAGAAAACAGGACCCACATATCTGCTGTCTACAGGAAACACACCTCAAAACAAAAGATTTACATAGACTGAAAGTAAAGGAATATAAAAAAATATTCCAAGCAAACAGACCGGAAAAAAAAAACCAGGGTAGCAGTCCTCATATCAGACAAAACGGATTTCAAAGCAAGGGCAATAAAAAGAGACAAAGAAGGACATTTCATAATACTTAAAGGAACAATCCATCAAGAAGATATAACACTGATAAACATATATGCACCCAACATAGGAGCACCCAAATACACAAATAAAATACTAGAAGACCACAAAAAGGATATCAACAACAACACACTCATAGTAGGGGACTTCAACACTCCATTATCAACAATAGACAGATCATCGAAGCAAAGAAACACCAAGGATATACAGGCATTGAACAACACACTAAACCACATGGACTTACCTGATATATATAGAACTTTCCACCCCAAAGAAGCAAAATAAATATTCTTTTCCAATGCACATGGGACATTTTCAAAGATAGACCATATGATAGGACAAAAAACAAGCCTCAACAAATTCAAGAAAATTGAAATCATATCAAGCATCTTTTCAGACCATAATGCCTAGAAACTAAAAATCAACCTCAGAGAAAAAAAATCAAAGACACCCAAACTCATGGAGAATGAATAACATGCTATTAAATAATGAATGGGTTAACAATGACATCAAAGAAGAAATCAAGAAATTTCTAGAAACTAATGATAATGAACACACAACCCAAAACCTATGGGACACAACAAAAGCAGTCCTAAGAGGGAAGTTCATAGCAATACAGGCATACCTGAAAAGGATAGAAGAATCTCAAATAAAAAATCTAACCCTAAAGCTACAAGAACTAGAACAACAAACAAAAAAGCCTAGGGCAAGTAGAAGGAAGGAAATCATCAAGATCAGAGCAGAATTAAATGACATAGAGACCAAACAAACAATCCAAAAGATCAACAAAACTAGGAGCTGGTTTTTGAAAAAATAAACAAAATCAACAAGCCTCTAGCCAGGCTCATCAAGAAAACAAGAGAGAAGACCCAAATAAACAAAATCAGAAATGAAAGAGGACAAATCACGACTGATATCACAGAAATACAAACGATAGTAAGAAATTACTACAGACAACTGTATGGCAAGAAATTTGATGACCTAGAAGAAATGGACAAATTTCTAGAAACATATAACCTTCCAAAACTGAATAAAGAAGAAGTAGAAAGTCTCAACAGACCAATAACAAAGAAGGAAATTGAAACAGTAATCCAAAATCTCCCTGCACACAAAAGCCCTGGACCGAATGGCTTCACAGGTGAATTTTACAAAACATTTAGGAAAGAGCTAACTCCTACCCTCCTCAAACTATTCCAAAAAATTCAAGAAGAGGAAAAAATCCCAAACTCTAATCCCAAAACCAGGTCAAGACACAACAAAGAAAGAAAACTACAGGCCAATATCACTGATGAACATAGATGCTACAATTCTCAATAAAATATTGGCAAACAGGATCCAACAATACATCAAAAAGATCATACACCACGATCAAGTGGGATTCATCCCAGGGATGCAAGGATGGTTTAATATACGCAAATCAATAAATATAATACATCACCTAAACAAAATAAAAGACAAAAATCACATGATCATATCAATAGATGCAGAAAAAGCATTTGATAAAGTACAACACCCATTTATGATGAAACACTCAGCAAAATGGGAATAGAGGGAGCATTCCTTAACATAATTAAGGCTATATATGAGATGCCTGAAGCCAACATCATACTCAATGGACAAAAACTGAAAGCATTCCACCTGAAATCAGGAACAAGACAAGGCTCTCCACTCTCTCCACTCCTATTCAACATAGTGTTGGAAGTCCTAGCCACAGCAATCAGACAAGAAAAAGAAATAAAAGGCATCCAAATTTGGAAAGAAGAAGTAAAACTATCATTATATGCAGATGACATTATAGTATACCTAGAAAATCCTATAAACTCCACTAAAAGACTACTCAATATAATTAGTGAATTTGGCAAAATCGCAGGTTACAAAATAATTATACAGAAATCTAAGGCATTTCTGTACACCAACAATAAAATATCAGAAAGACAAAAAAAGAAAATACCATTTACTATAGCAACAAGAAAAATAAAGTACCAGGAGGGGGAGAGAAGGGGGATAAGTAAGGGAAGGGTTTAATTAAAGAGCCTGTATAAAAGACTCATGGACATGGACAACGGGGAGGGATATGATTGCGGGAGAGGGGGTGGGTTGGGTGGGGGAGAGAAATTAGGGGAAAAGGGGACAACTGTAATTGAAAAACCAAAATAAAAAAAATAATAAAAAAAAGAAAAAAAAAAAAGAAAAATAAAGTACCTAGGAGTAAACTTAACCAAAGAGATAAAAGACCTGTACTCTGAAAATTACATAACATTGAAGAAGGAAATTAAGGAAGATACAAATAAATGGAAGCAAATACCATGTTCTTGGATGGGAAGAATCAACATCATCAAAATGGCCATACTACCCAAAGCAATTTACAGATTCAATGCAATCCCTATTAAAATACCAACAACATATTTTACAGACCTAGAACAAATACTCCAAAAATTCAGATGGAACCAAAAAAGACCCCAAATAGCAAAAGCAATCTTGAGACAGAAGAACACAGCAGGAGGAATCACAACACCAGATATCAAACAATACTGCAAAGCCACTGTGATCAAAACAGTCTGGTACTGGCATAAGAACAGACTTATAGATCAGTGGAACAGAATAGAGAGTCCAGAAATAAACCCAGGCCTCTATGGTCAACTAATATATGATAAAGGAGGAAGGAACATAAAATGGAGTGAGAAGAGCCTCTTTAACAAATGGTGCTGGGAGAACTGGACAGGGACGTGCAAAAAAATGAAACTAGATCACCAACTTACACCACACATGAGAATAAACTCAAGATGGATCAAAGACTTAAATGTAAGCCATGACACCATAAAAGTCCTAGAGGGAAACATAGGCAGGAAAATTTCAGATATCACACATAACAATATCTTCATGGATACATCTCCTAAGGCAAGAGGAATAAAGGAAAAAATAAACAAATTGGACTACATCAAACTAAAGTTTCTGCTCAGCAAAAGAAAACATCAGCAAGATGAAAAGGGAACCAATCATGTGCGAACACATATTTGCCAATGATACATCAGATAAGGGATTGATCTCCAAAATATATAAAGAGCTTATATGACTCAACATCAAGAAAACAAACAACCCAATTAAAAAATGGGCAAAGGACCTGAACAAACACTTCTCCGAAGTGGACATACAGAAGGTCTATAGACACATGAAAGAATACTCAACATCATTGGCCATCAGAGAGATGCAAATAAAAACCACAATGAGATACCACCTCACACCAGTCAGAATGGTCATCATCAACAAATCAACAAACAACAAGTGCTGACGAGGATGTGGAGAAACAGGAACCCTACTGCACTGTTGGTGGGAATGCAGACTGGTGCAGCCACTATGGTAAACAGTATGGAATTACCTCAAAAAACTAAAAATGGAACTGCCTTTTGAACCAGCGATTCCACTACTAGGATTATACCCGAAAAATCCTAAAACCCTAATTCAAAAGAACTTATGCACCCCTATGTTCATAGCAGCACTGTTTACAATAGCTAAGTGCTGGAAACAGCCTAAATGCCCATCTGTAGATGAGTGGATCATAAAACTGTGCTACATCTACACAATGGAATACTATGTAGCAGAAAGAAAGAAGGAACTCCTGCCATTTGCGACAACATGGATGGAATTAGAGAGAAGTATGCTTAGTGAAATAAGCCAGGCAAAGAAAGAAAAATACCATATGATATCACCTAATACAGGAAACTAAAGAACAACACAAACGAAAGAACTAAATAGAACAAAGAGCAGAATAGCAGTCAATAGGGGGGAGGGGGGAGGTAGAGAAGGGGGATAAGTAAGGGAAGGGTTTAGTCAAAGAACGTGTATAAATGACTCATGGACATGGACAAAGGGGAGGGATATGATTGTGGGAGAAGGGGTGGGCTGGGTGGGGGAGAGAAATGGGGGGAAAATGGGACAACTGTAATTGAAAAACCAAAAAAAAAAAAAAAAAAAGACTGTCAGCTGATTTCTCAAAAGAAACTCTGCAGGCAAGAAGGGACTGGCAAGAAATATTCAAAGTAATGAAAAGCAAAAGCCTACAATCATGATTACTCTATCCAGCGAAGATGTCATTCAGTATAGAAAGGCAGAGAAAGTGCTTCCAGGGCAAAGTAAAACTGAAGGAGTTCATCAGATCCAAACCACTGTTACATGAAATGTTAAAGGGACTTGTTTAGGAGAAAGAGGATCAAAACTATGAACATTAAAATGAAAACTATCACAACAACCAACAACAGAAGTTAGGGAATCAAACAAAGGCAAACTAAGTAGGCAATGAGAGTGGCAAAAGAATTGTAGGTATGGGGAACATTTTGGGGGGAGGTCAGTGAGGAGGTTGAAGGCGGGGAAAGGGAGAGAGATGGTACAGAAATTAAGAAGCATAGTAGGAGGGAGTGGAGTAGACAGGAAGATGTTGAGAAGAACTATATGCACAACCAATGGGCATGGACTAAGGGGCGGGGGACAACTGAAGGGAAGAGGGTCACTGGGTCGAGGGGAACAAAGGGAAAAGAAATTGGGACAACTGTAACAGCATAATAAAGCATATTTTTTTAAAAAAGAATAAATAGATTATTTCTCTATTGATTTGACAAATGACCATCCACTATCCTTTCTGTGTCAGGTGTAAGAATTTCAAGGTGATTTGGATAAGCTCCTTGTCTTTAAGGAGTTAAATCTCACATGACAGAGATAGTTGTCTACATAAAGTGCTCTTTTAAAACCCCAAGACTGACTTTCATATTTAAGTACTTTACCAAATAAAATTAATTTAATCAGCATCTGATTTCTCGCTGTGAAGCATTACATATTGTCAAGGGAAGAAACCTGCCCAACAGTGAAACTCCATCTTGGAAGAGGGTTTTGTAACTCCTGGTGCACTGCTCACATGTCACTAAATGATTGGGACACTTTTTATTCCTCTGCAGATTAAAGTTGCTGTGTCTGCAGACAGAGATTGTATCCGAGCTTACCAGCCTCCAATTTCTTCAACTAACTATAATACCTTAACACTAAATGTTAAGACAAGTGAACCTGATAACCTTCTCTTCTACCTTGGTAGCAGCACCAGTGTGAGTATGGATCTGCAGAAAGCAATAGTGAATCTCTTATGAATGCATATGTTTTCTGAATTGACATTTTTTGATGAAAATACAATTGGTTCTTGGTGAATTCACTCATTCTTCTAAGGGAACTAACCTTTTGCCAAACCAGTAGCATTAGCTTAAAAATAAACAAATGACCATATTTAATACCTGTGAGAAGGAAAGTGACATTGAAGAAGGAAAAGTTTCTCCTGCTGCTATCTTAATCACAAACTGGCTTTGATGAACTTTTTATACTGCCTTCTGTGACCTCTGTGGCCACTGAGTTAGCTTTGGGTCTGTAAAGTCGATCTTGGTGGCTGTTACCAGGAGTGGAGGCGTGCACCCTAAGCGTATCGCAGTTTGAAGCTTCACCCAGATTCTTCCACTCAACAAGATTCCAGTGGTTCCTGGAGGGCAAGTCCCTATGGAAGGTCATCAATAACTTTGGCTGTGCTAGTGGGAATGGGTCAGAACCCTTGTCTGTGTTAGGGGAGAAAATATGGACAAGCACAGATATTACTGGAAATGTCTTTTTAGGAGCTAAGGGATGAAACACACGCAACCTCTGATGTCCCACATCACGGCTCTGTCTTACTGTGTATTTCACATTCATTTATCACCTTCTCAGAGTGGGCCACCACAAGTGCAGCGGCATCCTTCATGCTCCCTGAAGACAGCGGGTGACCCTCCCCCTGCAATGAGTGTTCCTGGGGAATTTTATGGGAGGCACAGTGGAGGGCCATGCAGTGCAAGGGCCGTGAACACTAATGGCCAAGGGTGGCCGCTGCCTTCATTCTCTGAGTTATGCTTCGGTTCTGGGGCATGGGGGGTGGGGTTAAAGACAAAAACGATAGTTTTTTGATTTTTGCTTTTTTAATGAATAGAAAAAATTATGTAGGAGGAACTCATTATTTAAAGTGTTATATTAGTCATGCAAGCAGTCTGCCCTGTAAACTCATGCCAACTCATGCCCCTGCACCCCAGTCTGACTTCCTAGCAGTGGAGATGAGAAGAGGGAAAGTGGCCTTCCTTTGGGATCTGGGCTCTGGGTCAGCACGGTTGGAATTTCCAGACTTCCCGATTGATGACAACAGGTGGCACAGTATCTACATAACCAGGTAGTAGAAAAAGTTCTCTTCCAGAAGCTCTCTGTTTAAAACTATCTTATAAGTAATTGCATGTTTATAACATCATATAATAGTCTGAAACTTCTAGGAATTTAGGTTATAATGAAAAATTACTTAGAAATGAGGTGTTTTTCTCATTACAGAAGAAATTTAACATTGTTCCCAAAACCAACAGTGAGAGAAGAAAAAAGTTAAAAGCTTATGTTTCCTTTAGAATGGTAGATGCAGGTCTGAGCAGTCAGCCCAGTAAATGGGAGTAAGTGCAGCAGGGTAGAAATTCCCTGTGGCTGGCTCTGGGTGGGGTCAGAAGAGACAGAAGACAGGATACAGGTGAGAAGTGTGTTTTCTTAAAATTCAAACACAAAGCAAAATTCGTCCTTATAAAGCCTCTCCACAAACATAACTACCCTTAAGCAGCTTTAGACATCTTTTTTTTTTTTTTTTACTTTTTTATAACATTATGGTTTTTTGTCGGTGTGCTATTTCAAGGCATTTTTGTCTTTTGGTTTGCTAGCAATAAAAAATAGGTCATATTAAAGGCAGTAAACAGTTTCAAATATAGTTTAACTCATTACCCATTATGAAACTTGTATCTTAGAAGAACTGCTTTACAAGATTTTGGAGAGTAAATTAGAGCTGGGGGCTGGAAAAGCCTAGAAGCAGGGGGATGAGCTGGGGCTGTCAGAGTGGAGATCGGAGAGAGATGCAGAAGGAGGCTGGGTATGAAACATGTATGGTCCATACGTGGCTGACTCGCAATTCTGGAAGTGTTCTTTTTGCCATTCTTTGTGACCCTTAGATTTGGAAACATTGGTTCAGTGACTGTAAAGGAAATGAGTGCAACTCAGAAGCCACCACCAAAAACAAGTAAATCCCAAGGATCTGCTAATGTTCTGGATGTAAACAACTCAACACTAATGTTTGTTGGAGGACTCGGGGGACAAGTCAAGGTAACATTATGAGCATGACTAAATGTCTGAACATGACTGATTGGCTGATTTTACTTGTATAGTAATTTAATATTTAAATTTAAGCAATGTTACATGTCAAATATATTTCAATAAAAATTAATATAATTAAATTGTTGAATATATCCTAGGCATATGAAGACATTTTTGCTTCTCTTATTTTGCTTATTGACAGTTTATCTGTAGAATTGGGTTGGTTTTGTAGCATAAAGGATCATGCTTAATAAATAGTATAAATGGAAAAGAAGTCCATGATTTATTTTGTGATTTGGGTTTCTCTTCCAATGATGAAACAAGAAATTCAGTATTCCACATTAGTTTCTATAAAGTTCCTTTGTCTGTATTGTAACTCTAGTGGTAGAATTGTATTAACCAGTGTTTAATGAAAAGGCAATTGTGTTTATTTAATTTTTCCAGTTATCTTCTCACCACATACTATTGAGTCACACTGGCTTGGTTTGTGCTCTCACACAAGAGTCAGCGTCTCTGTTCCAGCCAGATGCTCACCATTGACCACATTCTCTAGGCCTCTGTTTCTCATCTATATGAGTAGGGACACAAAAAAATGGAATTTATTTTATTTATAAAAAGTTATATTCTATTCTTACATGTTTAAACTTCAGTCACCTTCAAAGTACTCTCCACTTGATGCAATATACTTATCAAGATCTTTTATCCACTGCTCAAAACAGTTTTTGAACTCATTGCTTTTGATGCCTTATAGTGCTTCGGCCATTTTTTGTTTCACCTCTTCCACATTGGCAAAATATTTCCCTTTTAAGTCTTTTTTTCATCTGGGGAAACAAACAAAAAAAAAATAAGTCACTCAGGGTGAGATCCAGTAAATAGGGAGGGTGAGGCATGGGCATCATGCTGTTTTTGGTCAAAAACTGCTGAACACTCAGCATGGTGTGGGCAGGTGCGCTCATAAATCCCTCATCATTAAATGGGCCAATGCGTTGACAGAATCTTCAAAAAAATTCGCTGAAGCCAAATGCGACTTCTCGCAACAATGCCAGCAGGTACACTGATATAGATGGGTTCCTAGAACACTCACCTAGTAGGGGGAAACCTCTACTATAAGGGGCCTGCCCTCCAGAAGATAATTCCAGTTTATTTTGCCCCACCCCTCTTGTAAAGGAGGCTGCTCTCCAGCAACCCGAGTACATGAGATGATCTTTAAGATCCCATTCATTTGTCACTCACTCTAGTATTCCAATTCACAATTGAAAGGAAATCCAGTGGCTACAAATTGGCTATTTTTGGATGTTTTCTTAAATATTGGATATTAGATGTAAGCTTTCATGCATTTAGATAATTTATCCCTTTTCACCAAACATATGTTTGTTTGTTCATCTACATTAGAAATCTCCTGCTGTGAAGGTTACTCATTTCAAAGGCTGCATGGGAGAGGCCTTCTTGAATGGACAGTCAATTGGCCTATGGAACTATATTGAAAGGGAGGGCAAGTGCCATGGCTGCTTTGGAAGGTAATATGCCCCCATGATTTAACACCTTTTATCATTGTATGTTAGTACGTTAATATCTGATAACTGCTTAAAGAGTTTACATGCATATCAAGGATGGATAGTTTGTGATATCAGTTTTCTTATTTGAAAAGATATCACGTATATTTACTAGTAGAAGCAAGGGTATCATTTTCAGCCCGTAAAAGTACTTCTATTGCTGTGTCTTGTACTATATGCTTTGATCATGGATCATAAAATTGAGAAGCATCAGACATCTGCTTAAATAACATTCTGTTTCAAAGAAATACAATAAACAACTATACATTTTTATTTTGAAATACTTCCCAGATGAGAATTTTGTGTGTGCTGTCAATTTTTATAAATAAGTGCTTTCCTATTCATAAGTTCTATAATTCTAGAAATAAAATGCACTTGGAAATGGAGAAGTACCTAACATTTTTGCACATATTAATATAATAGACATTTAATAACTTAATATTGCCAAGTTCAACACATCTTCTATTATTTTCTAATAAAATAACTACAACCCTACTAGTATATAAGACCTGTTATCTAACACTTTAGCAATTATGACAATAGAGTGCCTTGGCTATTATAGAAATGTAACATGTAATTTCTCCATGTAATGGACTGCTCTGTCCAGATAGATACCTGTGACAGTGATCTGTGACAAGATCAGTTAGAAGCAACTCACATTTTGTTTAGACACTCATGGGTGAGTTTTCACTTTGTCATTGTCAAGCCTGCTTTCTCATATGGCTCCTAGATTAGGTTTGTAGTTCAAGCCTTTTATTTGCTACTCCTCCTTTCCCTAGCATGCGTAAAAAGTTATGACCAGAGCACGGTTATTGGTGCCTTAGAACTAAAAAAAAGTATTGGGTTTGGCATCTTAATTGCTCAGGCTCCTGGCCCAGGTCTCCTACCAAATCTCTCAGTGACTTGGCATATAAGTCACTATGCCTCACAGAGGGAGGTTTCGTTTCTTCTTCCAAAAGAACAATAATGATACTTATCTTACCTACCTCCCAAAATTATGGTGATGAACACATAATATGATGTATGTAAAAATAGTTTATAAATTTTAATGTTCTCCAATGTTCATCTCTGATCTTCCTGCAGTGATAGCTCATTGCTTCCCAGGTAAATAAATGTGTGAAAAACCAAGGTTTTGTAATTGGCAAATGTCATCAAAGTGATACTGCCTTGTGAAGTAATGACACCTGCTCTTGAACTTCAGGAGCATGAGCACACACATTGAGGCTCTCTCATTCATCACTTCTTCCTCATGCTGTTTCTCTAGCATGGAAGGAAGTCTTCTTGGCAATTTAGTAATTCTAACTTGAAAATTCTCCAACCGCTGGACTCTGTCCCCTACATTGACCCCAGATCATTAATCTTTTTTAGAAGTATATTTTATTGATTATGCTGTTATAGTTGTCCCAATTTCTTTTCCCTTTGCTTCCCTCTGCCCAGTACTCCACTTCCCTCCAGCAATCTCACCTCCTTTAGTTCATGTCCATGGGTTTTGCATATAAGTTCTTTGGTTTTACCCTTTCCTGTACTATTCTTGACATCCCCCTGTCTATTTTGTACCTACCAATTATGCTTCTTAATCCCTGCACCATTTCCCCATTTCTCCCCTTTCCCCCACCCAGCTGATATCCCTCCAAATGCTCCCATACCTATGATTCTGTTCCTATTCTGCTTGTTTGCTTAGTTTGTTTGTTTTTTGGATTCTGTTGTTGATATTTGTGAGTTTGTTGTTATTTTAGTGTTCATAGTTTTGATCTTCTTGTTCTTAAGTAAGTCCCTTTAACATTTTATATAATAAGGGCTTGATGATAATGTATTCCTTTAGCTTTACCTTGTCTGGGAAGTATTTTATCTGCCCTTCCATTCTAAATGATAGCTTTGCTGGATAGAGTAATCTTGGTTGTAGGTCCTTGCAATTCATCATTTTCAATACTTTTTGCGCCTGCAAAGTTTCTTTTGAGAAATCAGCACCCCTTTATAGATAACTCTCTTTTCTTTTGCTGCTTTTAAGATTCTCTCTTTATCTTTAACCTTTAGCATTTTAATTATGATTTGTCTTGGTGTGGTCCTCTTTGTGTCTAGCTTGTTTGGGACTCTCTGTGCTTCCTGGACTTGTATGTCTATTTCCTTTGCCAAATTTGGGAAGTTTTCCTTCATTATTTTTTCACATAAGTCTTCAATTTCTTGCTCTTTCTCTTCTTCTGGCACCCCTGTAATTCAGATGTTGGCACATTTAAACTTGTCCCAGATGTTCCTAAGCCTCTCCTCATTTTTTTCAACTCATGTTTCCACATTCTGTACTGATTGACTGTTTATTTATTCCTTATGTTCCAAAACATTGATTTGAACCCCAGTTTCCTTCCCTTCACCATTGGTTTAATGTGGATTTTTCTTCATTTCACTTAACATAGCCTTCATTTCTTCCCTTATGTGTTTGTTGTACTTAATCTTGTCTGTCAAGTCTGTGAGCATTGTTATCACCAGTGTTTTGAACTCTGCATCTGTTAGGTTGGCTGTCTCCTTGTCACTCAGTTCTCCCACTGGAACCTTGATCTGCTCCCTCTTTTGGGCCATACTTCTCTGTCTCCTCATCTTGACAGTTTTCTGTGTTTGCCTCTGTGCCTTAGGTAGAGCTGTTGTACGTGTTACAATGTAAAGGACAGAGCCTTCGGCATTCATCAGTATGGGGCTCCTGTTTCAGCATGTTGTGGTGCTGTTTGTGGGGGAGGGGACAGAGAGGGAACAGTGCCACTTGCTCAGCACTTGCCCCTCTTCCAGGCACTTCTCCCACTTCCTGTATAAGACTGGTGCCCCTCTAGCTGTTGCTTGGTGATAGTTCCCACAGTGTGTGAGTTTTTGGGTGTTCTTGGACTGTGGGGGCCCTATAACTAAGCAGAATCTGCTGAGAGACTGGCAGTTTCTTCCACCACCCCAAGCACCACTGGTTTTCACAGTCAGAAGCAATGTAGCTCTATTTTTTCCTGGCACTGGAACCATGAGCTGCAGGGTCTGGTTTTGGGCTGGGATTGCTCCCCAGGTTTCTCTCTCTACTTTTAAAATGTATGACTATGTTTTCCACCACTGGCCATAGTCACTTCTCTGCTGCCATCACCACATGGCATCATTGCTACCCCGATTCCACCTCCTCCTACCAGTCTGGATGAGTATTTCTTCTTTATTTGTTGGAATTCCATGCAATTTGGTTTTCTGACATTTCTGGTTGTTGTTGTTCTTTTTATAGTTTTGAGGTAGTTATAATTCCTTCTTAGTTGTGGAGGGACACGTAGCATGTCTACCTGTGCCTCCATCTTGGCCAGAACCTCAGATTATTAATCTTAGTTTTATAAAGGAAAATCTTAACAGAAACTGCGTGTTTCTAATATGGAAAATGTTCCCCTATATTAGCTGTTACAATATTCCCAATTTTCATCAGTCATTTTCAGAATTATTTTAAAACACTGACCTCACATTGCAGCAATGGGTGAATTTAATGATTGCTGACTCTTATTGGTTTTAGAATGAGGAAGCCAATTTTCTGTGTGGCCACAGGTTCTGTTCTCCTTGAGAACTGCCCTCCCACCATATTTCCACTCACTCTTGACCATTGACTGAATCATAAAGGTTCTACTGAGAGAAGGATTCACAGGTACTACCATCCTCCTGATGTTAATCCTGAAACTGGCTTTTAGTAGAGGGATGGCTATGCAGCTGAGCTTATAGGCCAAATTGACTCATTTGCACAATCAAACTAAGGTTTGATTAAGCATATTTTTATGGCTACTGAGCAAATCAGCTGGCCATTCTGGAATTACATTGACCAGCATTTCAAAAAAATGTTTTTAAAAGAATATCAGTTTGGTAAGCTATTAGTATATGCTCATTTTTCAAAGAAAGTGGCAGTAGAAGGTGTGTCCCAATCATAAATGTTTAGGAAACACTGAATTAAAAAATAAAGCATGTTGTTTTACTGTGGGACTATGATGCACAGTAACCCTGTCCTGGGAGAGACTAGAGTTGCAGCATTTTTCAAACTCGTTTGACCACAAATTCTTTTTCAAAAGGAGGATTCTGTAGTTGCTTATGTTCCACAGAATATACTTGGCAAGTGCTGATATAGGCATATACTGGGACTTTATGTCTAGGTTCATAAATTGACTTAACTGTCCTCATTTTAGGTAACCACCCCTACTATTAAAAACTTTATCTCAGAGAGCTAAATAAACTAATTCTAGTAACTGAATCCATTTTCACATGCCACTGATTCAATTTTTTTGTGCCTTTTGCTTTTGTAATTTACCATTATTAAATCATCGGTGTGATTCATTGATGTCCTCTATTATATTTTATTTTTATTTTTAAATTATATTTTATTGATTATGCTATTACAGTTGTTCCACATCTTTCCCTTTTGTCCCTCTTTACCTAGCCCCCATCCAACTCCCTCAACCAATCCCCGCATGGTTGTCCATCTCCATGGGTCATGCATATATGTTCCTGGGCTGCTCTATTCTCTATGCTGTAATTTTCATCCCATGATCATTCTGTAACTACCAATTTGTATTTCTTAATCCATTCACTTTTTTCACCCATCCTCCTGACACCTCTCCCATATGGCTACCATCAAAATGTTCTCTGTATCTATGATTCTGTTTCTGTTCAGCTTGTTTGCTTAGTGTGCTTTTTTTAGATTGAATTGTTGATAGATACATATTTACTGCTATTTTATTGATCATATTTTTGATCTTCTTAAGATCCTTTAACATTTCATATAATACTGGTTCGGTGATGATGAACTCCTTTAGCTTTTTCTTGTCTGGAAAGCTCTTTATCTGTCCTTTAATTCCAAATGATGGCTTTGCTGGGTAGAGTAACCTTGGTTGTAGGTCTTTGGTTTTCATCACTTTGAATATTTCTTGCCAATCCCTTCTAGCCTATAAAGTTTCTTTTGAGAAATCAGCTGAAAGTCTTCTGGGAGCTCCCTTGTAGGTAACTAACTGCCTTTCTCTTGCTGCTTTTAAGATTCTCTCTTTATCTTTAACCTTTAGCATTTTAATTATGATGTGTCTTGAAGTGAGCTTCTTTGGGTCTATCTTGTTTGGGATTCTCTGTGCTTCCTGGACTTGTATGTCTGTTTCCTTCACCAAATAAGGGAAGTTTTCTGTCATTATTTTTTCAAATAGGTTTTCAATTCCTTGCTCTTTCTTTTCTCCTTTTGGTACTCCTATGATGTGAATATTGATATGCTTGAAGTTGTCCCAGGGGTTCTTTATGACATCCTAATTATTTTGGATTATTTTTTCTTCTTGCTGTTCTTATTTATTCTTCTTTGCTTTCTTATGTTTCAAACCACTGATTTGATTCTTGGCTTCATCCATTTTACTGTTTATTTCCTGTAAATTTTCTTTATTTCAGTTAGTGTATCCTTTATTTCTAACTGGATCCTTTTTAATCTTTTGAGGTCCTTACTAAGTTCCTTGATAATCAGTGTTTTGACTCTGCCTCTGATAGATTGCTTTTCTCCATTTTGTCTAGTTCTTTTTCTGGAGATTTGTTTTTTCATTTAGCCTATGTTTCTTTGTCTCCTCATTTTGGCAGCCTCTCTGTATTTGTTTTGATGTATCAGGTAGAGCTAGTAGGTCTCCCAGGCTTGATATAGTGGCCTAATGTAGTAGGTGACCTGTAGGGTTCAGTAACACAACCTCCCCTAGTACCCAAGTTGGGTACTCAAGGTGCACCTACTGTGTGGGCTGTGTATGCCCTCCTGTTGTAGTTGAGCCTATATTGCTGTTGGCACATCCAAGGCCAGTCACTCCCTGTGTTCTGTCTGGAGTCACATAGCATTAGCTACAAACCAATATGCAGGTAGCTACTACTTGTGCTGGGCTTGGAGGTGCCCAGGCAAGGCCAACCTGTGAACCTATGCTGGCTTCTGCTAATGCTGGCCCTGGGACAACTTAGTGAGAAGTATAGGGCTCACTGAAGCCAGATGCTGCTAGTTTGAGAGAATTTAGGAAAATCTGAAGCATGGACCAAGAGAAGGCATTCATATGGAAAAGCCACTGGAAATAGCTTGGGTGGGCCTGAAAGTTGGGTGGGGCAGAGCCTCAGGAATCACCAGAGTGGGGCGAACAGTGTGAGTCAGGTTGACAGAGTCTCAGATATGGTGCCTGCCTGCTGGTTCTGTAGAGGAAGGCTCAGAAAAGGAACAATGGTCTCTGCCTGGGATAAAGCTACTGACAGATTTTGCCCTGATACTGGACAACTCACTTCCTCCCATATGTCTCTGATGCTCTTCAATCTGCTCCCTGATACTGAGCTCAGAGGAAGTGAGACTGAGTAAGTCTGTGCATGTTGGCCTTTTAATAGAAGCTGACTGGGACTCCAGAAGTTTCTGTTTTCCACAACTTCAATTCCTACTGGCTTTTAAAGACAGAAGTTATGGAGACTTATCTTCCAGGCACTGGAACCCTGGGCTGGGTGTCATTGTGTGGGGCTGGGACCCCTTGCTCCTGAGATATCCCTCATAATTTTTATCTGCCACACATGGGTTTGGGACCAGCTCATTTTGCATCTCTGCACCTGCTACCATCTTAGTGGGTTTCCTCTTTAATTCTGCAGTTGTAGGACTTCCATTCAGCTCAACTTCTGATGGTTCTCAATGATGGTTGTTCTATAGTTTAGTTGTCATTTTTATGTGGTTGTGTGAGGAAGAGAGCCATGTTTACCTAATCTGCCATGCCACTGATATCCTTTAGGTTTTTAAAAAACCTCTATATGAACATTTACCTTTACCTTTAATCTATATTACTGAGTAAACAAGCAAAAATTTTCTGGTTTTTTTATTTCTTTTTGAATGCATTTTCACTTCTTAACATGGTGTCAGCATATATTTATAATTTTGAAAATCTCTTCAGTTCTTATAAATAAACCATTGATTCTAATAGTTATCATCTTAATATGGAAAAAGAATCCTTTTATTTTATTAATAGGCCTTTATTCTTATATTAGTGGTGAGTGACTATTGTGATAGAACACTAGCCATGCAGCTGACCTTTGGGACAGGTAAGTCCCCTGTGTTCCATGTCCTTTGCTAGGTACTAGTGATGTCAAACCTAGTCACACCAGTTTATCTCCTCTGATGTCTCATGGTCTTTGGAAAACTACCAACATGGAAACATTGTAAAGGGCTCTGCGCAGTGGCAAATGGGGCAGCAGTAGGCAAAGGAGCACCCTAAGCGTGGGGCCCAAGCATTATCTCACCCCCATAATTGCAGACATGCTGATGGACAGTTCAGATGCATTATCCCCATTTCATGGATGATATTTGGGATCATGGATGTCTAGTGACTCTTCCAGGCTCACAGGCTCAGAGCTGGGAAGGGAGGGCATCTCCCTTGACTCCAGGGCTGGGTGCTTTAACAGAACAATCCATGAAGTGCTGTGGTGGGCCTTGCTTTTATTTAAACTGGCCTCTAACCTAGGCTGGGCCCACCTGCAAGAGAAGTGCCTGGCTGACCAGAAAGGCACATGGGCCTCCTCCTTATGGAATGGAAGCCACACAGGGACAAGCCCCAGAAATGTGTCAGTCATGCTCAGTAATCATCTCATTTGAATACAGCCCTCTTCACAACTGCCTCACATCAGGCCCTGCTGAAGGAGAGAAGCCAGAGCAAGGATTGCACATTCCTGAGAAATTTCCATTCATGTGCTCTTCAGAGAGGGATGGCATTCACAGTGGGACAAGACAGATTTCTGGAGATATGTTTGAAATCTGGCTTTCCATTTTCTTGAGTGTGTGCTTGGGCAATGTAATTAATATTTGAGGCTCAGATCTTAACAGGCAAGACCTCTGATCACAGCAGAATCATCAGAACTAAAATGGAGTGAACACTTGCTATGTGCCAGCAACTGTGTTAAGAACTTTACATGTATTAAATCATGTGTGGCTCTCCCAGAGAGGTTCTATTAAATTACAGTAGTCCCTCTCTATATCATGTTTCACTTATCGTGGCCTCACTGTATCGCGGGATTTTTTTAAATATTATATTTAATTATTTATCGCAGATTTTTTGGTATTTCGCAGCATTTTGCAGTACTGTATACGTATATTGTTAAAGTTATGTAGGTTTAAGAGTGTAGAATATGTTTAAGAACAGAGATAATGTTTATAAAAGTGTGGGAAAGGTTAATAAGGGAGTGGGAAAGGTTAATAAGGGACTGGGAATGGTTTATAAGTGTGTGGGAAGGGTTTATAAAGCCTTAAAATATATATAAATACTAAAATAAATTTAAGGTTCCTACTTCGTGGATTTTCACCTATTGCGGGGGGGTCTAGGACATAATACCTGTGATAAGTGAGGGAATACTGTATTATCCCTATTTTATAGATGAAGGAATGAAGCACAGAGAGGTTAGGTAACTTTTCTGAGTTCACTCAGATAGCAAGTTGGGAAACTGGGCTTTGAACCCCAGTGGTCTGGTTCTAGATTCTGTGTCTTTAGCCACATGAAGCTATGGTCAGCCAAGAAGTAGAGCAATGGAGCATGCTTCTAGAAGCCACAGGTTTAAGAATTAAAGACTTGAGCATTAAGAAAAAAAAAACACATAGAAAACATTTTATATTAGCACTCAAATGTTACCATTTGCATTTTCACTGCTTAATAAAGCTGCTGCTCTAATTTTGATAAGCTTTATAGGCTATGTACTAAACACCTAAGGGGTACATGCAAAGAGCCTATTTAGAACTTTGTGTCTAAATTGACCAGTGTGAATTCTACATACATCATGCCTACTTCCAAACAATGCTGAGAGCCAGAAGAATATGGACCACCAGTATTATTTTCCAAGCTGCAGAAGAGCTGTCACTTCCAACTAATATTTTAATTGCTGGGGTTTTAGTCAGGCGGTAGAAGGATAGCAGTACTAAACTGTTTTGCCTAAATAAAACAAACCTACAGTTTGTGTGGACAGCATTTCATTAATGCTGTGGTCATACTGCTCAGCCAAGACGGCTAACTTCTGGGTCTGCTCTCTCTGAGCTGTTTCAGAACAGCTTTGTGCTCACTCTGGTGTAATCTCCAGTAGGTGATTTCTTAATGCTTTGTACTATCTGGTTTGGATTTTGCAGGTGTCCTGAAACTGCTTTTTTATTTGGAGTTCTTTAAACTGGAAAGAAAAATAATAAATCTATATAATTTTTAACAACAACACAAAACAAAGAATTGAGAATTAAGCCATAGTTTAAGAATTTATGCAGAGTGCACTTCCTTTAAGTTATACTTCCTAAAATAGCAAGACAGAAATGTTTAGAAAAAGCTAGACTGCAGCAAGCAATAAATGCAACCTCAGGTTTCACAAAATGCTATTTTTTTTGTTTATTTGTTTTGATTTGTTTCATTTGTTAGTGGAAACAATTTTACTGTTTGGTTTTTCAGTCCTGCTTGAAGATGTGGCACTGAGTTGGGTTATTATTACAACTTCAACTGGGAAAAATTCAAATCATGTCCCCAAAACACCCTAATCCAAGTTTTACTCTCAAGCTCTATGAGATTCCAGAAAAGTATTTTTAAACATAATGCTGTGCTCCAGTTGAACTTACTTTGTAATTTAATGGTTTTGGGTTATTTTTTATTGTATTAAGTCAGCCTTTTGAGGCCTCGGAAAGACCAGAAACATACTGATGTAAGAAATGTGGTTGTCCATTTTATATACCTCTGTTGTCAGCTCATCCTGCAGAGTTTTGAGGTTTTCTTTGCCTAGTTTTTTTAATGGTCCTTCTGGTACAATGGTATATATTTATTTTCCATCGTAATTCCAGTTTCACTGATTTAATAAAGTCAACAGTGGGTGACAAATGCCAATATAAAAATTCTCCTGAGAGCACTGGAATTAACAAAGAACAGTTACATTAAAGGAAATTAAAACAAACAAACAGAAATGTAGTTGGTAAGTAGAATATCTATAGCACTTATTCATCCTTTGATGAAATTTGTTGCTACTACAGTGAATACTGCCCACGTTAACTTTCTTTTCCTTATCGAGCAACTGGATATTTGTCTTGCATAATCTCATGACAAGCATATTTTAAGATATTATAATTTACACTTGTTACCACATTATGGAAATAATAGCTCTACCATGATTTTTGTGAGGGAGAACTCAGTAACTGTGTCATTTCTCTTGACCTACCTTCCTGAGAATGGATTGTATTTCATCTTCTCTGCTTTGCAGCCCCCAGAATGAAGACTCCTCTTTCCATTTTGATGGGAGTGGGTATTCTGTTGTGGAGAAGACGCTTCGGGCTACTGTGACACACATAATTATGCTTTTTAGTACCTTTTCAACGAATGGGCTTCTTCTCTACCTCGCTTCAAATGGCACCGTAAGAATCTTTATAAAGCACTTAGCCCTACTGTGTGTATACAGTTAGATTGCTATGAGGATATTTATGTTTAATGAATATTGTATGAGCATATACTAATTACACATATATATGCTATAATGTGTCATCATTTTAAATTATTCATTATATCAACACAGATTCATTGAAGAACCCTTAGAAGAGCACGAAGTAGAAAATAGCTTTCCCATCATTACAGATATCAATTGAATATTTATTATTAAATTTTGAGCTTAAATAATGTCTTGTTCTATGCTCACTCGGACCACTGTGTCCTTACTGGAAATCCATTCACTAGACTTTCATGTTTCCATTTTTTAAATCTATGTATTGGTGATTTCTCTCAATTGTCTAGTTTTATTTTTAGAACTAGTCCATTTGTCAGTCTCAATGAAATAGATACAGAGAGAGTACATGTCTTCTACTGAATTGTCGGCTTTTATAATAATGAGTTTATCTCATATCTGTGTAGTATGTCAGAAAGCTGCAGTTGACACTTAGTTCATTTAGTTTCATAGTGTCAACTTCTGGCTATTGGGCCTGGTACAGCCTTCTTAATTTGACTTCAGAAGCTTTCTGCTATCCCTGCCGTGAAGGGAAAGGAAATCTTGTGATAATGATGTGGCCATAAGTAACTACTTTTTTCTTCTTTACAGAAAGACTTTTTGTCCATTGAGCTGGTCAATGGCAGAGTTAAAGCTACAATTGACCTGGGCTCAGGGCCTCTTGCCCTTGTTACAGACCGACGCTATAACAACGGAACCTGGTACAAAATCGCCTTCCAACGAAACCGGAAGCAAGGTAAATGCACAGCTGGCGGGATCGGATGTTGGTTGCCCTCATAGGAATAGAAATCTTTTACTTATTTTACTTACTTTAGCTTTCTGGGTATTCTTAAATGACATTCTAATAAAAAACCATGGTGTTCTTTGGAATACTAAGCATCAGGATTCATATTTTGCTGGAGAAATATTTAATTCATAGAATGTTTTCCCAATGTATTATTTAATATTAAGGACTCAATTGGAATCAAGAATCAAATCAATTGTACTTTCCTTCTGAATTTATTGACTTTTATACAGAGAATTTTCAGTTAATAGTCAAGAACATTCACTGTTCAAAATGGGAAAATAGAAAAGAACATGTCTTTGTAAATGACCTTTGTTAGCAGAAGTTTGTGTTTTACCTTAGTATAGGAAGTGATTTTTATTTTATCATGTATTCCTTTTGATGCCCTTTAGGACTCCTAGCAGTTATTGATGCTTATAACACCAGTGACAAGGAAACCAAGCAAGGTGAAACCCCAGGAACATCTTCTGACCTCAATCGTCTCAATAAGGATCCAATTTATGTGGGAGGATTACCTAGGTCAAGAGTTGTGAGGTATGATACCACAGTGTAGAATTTTCACATCCTTAATTACCAACTAAATATACTAGTTTCCTAGGGCTGCCTAACAAGGTACCACAAAATGGGTGGCTTAAACAGCAGAAATGTGTTCTGTCGCCATTCAGAAGGCTATAAGTCCAAAATCAAGGGTTCACAGAGTTGTTTCCTTCCAAGGTCATTTGTTCTATGCCCTTCTTAGCTTTTGGTAACTTCAGGCTTTCCACAGCATGTAGATGATATTCCCTCTGTGTCCACACATTGCCTTCCCTCTGTGTGTGTCTCTCTGGGTCCAAAATTTTCCTGTTTATAAGGATGCCATGATTACATCTGTGAAGACCCTATTTCCAAATAAGGTCATATTCACAGATACTGAGGGTTAGAACATCAGCATCTTTGGAGGAGGACACAATTTAACATAACATCTACTTTGATTCAAACCACGGTGTGCCATATTAATTGGGAAGTGAAGAAAGCCTTCTGCAGTAAAATTAATGATTTTATATTTATTGCCTTTAGAACATCTAAAAATGGTTACTGTGCAATATTTGGAGACCCCCATTTCCATCACAAGTCATTCTCCTCTCTGAATATTTTAGAGTAGTAGAATCTCTTTCTAAGCATACACACAAAAAATCATGCTTCTGCAGACTTACCTGGATTCTCCCTTTGTGTGATTAGAATAAAGAATACATATAAAAGTTGAAAAGAAAGCATCAGGAAGTTGGATGAAAGATGGCAGAGAAGAGAGGCAGTGAAATTATTTTATCACACTGATTCATGTTTAACCCTGTGCCTTTAATAATTTACACAATATTTCTGTGGTTCATGGTCCTAAATTTCATAACTTTTGATTAGAAAAATTAAGCTCTAACTTTTTTTAAGTCATATACAAAAAGCCTATAGTCAAGGCAAGATAGCTTCCAGGGAGTCGGGTCATTAAGTGTCCAAAATGAGTCACCCAGCCCAGTAGTTTTCAAATGCATATTCGTAGCAATACCCTGCCTTCGAGCTGAGTTCTTATACAGAATCCTGGTATGTAGCACAGAAGTTCAGCCACTCCAGCTGCTATGCGTTGAGCAACCCAGGTTCACTTTCCCCTTCTTTTTGCTAGAAGTTTCTGAAAGTTTCAAAGAACATAGTTTACAACTGCAGTCACCTCTCCCCTTCCCTAGTCTTAAAAATAAATACACCTAAACTTCTGGGAATTGCTAATGTGTACTCCAGGTCTTATTACTCCTCTGCCAAGACAGAGTCAGGAGTGGGAGCCTGTCTCCTAATTCCTAATTCCAGATATCACTCCCGGATGTGGTGTTCTAGGGTGGCTCCTGTAGCATCAAGTTCATCTGTGCTTTGCTGAAATATCACAAAGTGTAGACATTGGAGGAAAGGACAGAGCCCGTTTTATAGGAAGACATCCCAAATCAGACTTGCTAGAAGGGACTTAGTATCAAGGCCAGCCTCTTTATCTACAATGGAAGAAACTGCAACCCAGAAATATTGAGCTTTGTTCTGTTACGCCTACATAGGCGAGATTGAACACTCTGAAGCAGTGTCTAAAGTAAGCAAAGGATTTTAATAATTTCCGGCCAGTCAGGCAGACCCTGAGCTGGTCTCTAACACGCTCCAACCTACAATAGAGTCTAAATGCTGGGTTATATACTGGTGATGCCCCTTTGTTTCTTCTTTGGTGGGAAACAGCCTTAGGAAGAGGGGGCTGGGCAGAACTGTAGGAATGTCTTGGCAGTAACAGGAATAGAAATTCGCAAGGCTATAAGGTTATCTCTGGCGGCAGCATAGCTCTCCAGCCAGGGGCGAATTCTCTGTGAAGCAATTTATCTTCAAAGGGCTAGATATCCTGTAAAGTATAACTTTCGCAAATGTTATAAACCAGACACAAGCAAATGGAAGGTGATAGAGGCTGAGGTCCTTTTAGCTTGTAAATCACCAATTGCTACAACACTTCTCCCTACATTCTTCTCTTCAAGGCTTTTTAGCAAGTCCTTGCTACTTCTTACAAAGAACATCTGAAGCCCCTACATATTTACATATTTAGCAGACCTTTGAAACTTTTTACAGGGAATATTTGGTGCCCCTACAGTTCTAAATCATAGAGTTGTTCAATGATTGAAAGCTCATTGCTCAACACAGAGAGGAAGAAAAATGAGATGGGACTCTAACAAAAAAAATATGTTGCTGGCTGATGTTTAAGAGTATAACTTTGTAGTCTCCCTATTTTGGAAAAGAGAGTCGGACCACATTACAGCCTCACCCACTCATCACAGTAGTGTGGCAACTTTTGTTAAGAAAAATATGATGTTGACTTGGACTCTACAAATAGGCTTGTAAATAATTCCAGACTTCACCAAATATAATTACTTTATTCAGGACAACATCATGTCCCCAATCTGAGCATGTTGCTTTGTCTACACCAGCCTGAAACTTCCTGTGTCCAGGGAAGACATGATGTGGGACATGATGTGGGTGCAAATCTGGATGCATTTTTTTTTTTTTAAGTAGAAGACAAGACCATCCACTGAGCAATTGGCAAAGGGGTGGTGAAGTAGGTATCTTGAAAACAGCAGTGAACATTTGGATAGTTGGCTGAAGGGAATAGATGCATAAACCAATGATGTTCTCAGCAAGTACCAGCCCTCAAGCCACCATAACCCTGTGGGGACTCACGATGAGGTTTCTCTCAAAATCCTCTCCCTGCTGAGGGCTCAGGGCCACTCCTTGGCCTTCCATTGTCCCTAGCCACATTCTTTACAATTCTGAACTAAGAGGCAGACTCTAGTGACCTCTACAGACTCCCCCACCACAAAGTAGGGTTTATTTGTTCTTATTTCCAATGCAGCTTAAATGCATATAACTGGACATGGCTAAGAGGCTTCTTTTCCATACTATGTCAAGTCCTTGAGGATGTTGCAACCTATGACTTTTCTCTCCAAATGGGGCAAGATGTGGTTTAAATGGCAATAATCCTGACCTTGGAATTTTTCTTCAGGGTTATAGAAGTATATGTTTATGAATCCTGAATTCTAGAAAATCGATCCTTTGCTTTGGAATGTTTTCAGACATTTCTCATTCCTGGCTCTTTGATAATCTTTTTTCAGAGCTCGAAATGGGTTAGCCACTTTTATATTTCAATGAAAATCAGGAGACTGTCATTGGCCATCTACTGCAGATAATAAGAGCCTATATCTCTCATCTTGGTTTAGTTTCCTTAGCGTCGGCCTGCGAGCTAAGTGTCGCTGGTTCGATCTTCCAGTCAGGGCACATCAGAGAAGGAAAACTCTTGATTCCAAAAAACCTCCGCTGCCTTGCGGCATACCTCTTCAGGGGAAAGGCTAAGGAGAAGGGAAACTCTGACTCCAAACCTCCGCTGCCTTGCGGCATACCTCCTCAGGGGAAAGGCTAAGGGAGTAAACCCCGACAGAAAATCCGGAGCCGGAGTCCCTAAGGCGGTTTGACGTTGTAGTCAACACCGGCAACTCCTGCGGCGCACCTGAAGCCAAGCTGTATTGACTCTGTCTTTCCCCTTGGATCCTTCAGCTGCGAAGAGAGGGGGGGTCTGCTGCATGGGCAACAGTTGGCCCTCCATATCACCCTGCCCAGGCTTTGTAGCTTCACTGGAGAGGACACTCCAGCGTCATCGCAAGATGTCGACTTAACACGGGAAGAGACAGTTACCGGTTATAAGCTCATCCGATTGGCGAAGGAAACGAGCGCCAGGGGTCTCCTCTGACGGTGGGAGAGGTCATCGCACCTCACTGGACAGCTACCGCCCGCCTCAAGCTGGGCAGCCCCCAGCCAATTAGGTGCCGTCTCGCCATGGCTCACCTGCCCCACTGGGTGCGTGGGGATCAGAGAGGCGTCTCTTGAAAAGTGGGCCACAAAATACTCGCACCAGGCAATTCCAAGCAAACAACAAGAAAGAAGCCTCCAGCTCTTCGCCTTGCTAGCTGGAACATCAGGACCATGTGTCCTGGACTTACTGCAGACCTTCCGTGGATCAATGGTGCCAGGAAAACCGCCGTCATCGACAGGGAACTGGCACGACTAAACATCGACATTGCGGCTCTACAGGAGACCCGGTTGGCCGACAACGGAACTATCAGAGAAACCAACTACACCTTCTACTGGCAAGGGAAGTCTCCGGACCAACCAAGACAGCACGGTGTTGGGTTCGCTGTGAAGAACACGCTTGTTAACTCCATAGAGCCACCCACAGGAGGCACAGAGAGATTACTTACCCTCCGATTGTCAACAACTTTCGGCCCAGTCAGCATTCTTAGCGCGTACGCCCCAACCCTCTGCGCCACCACTGAAGAGAAAGAACAGTTCTACCATGCACTGGACGAAGCGTTATCCAAGATCCCTAGAAGTAACGCTCTTTATCTCCTTGGAGACTTCAACGCAAGAGTAGGAGCCGACCACATGGCCTGGCCCACCTGCCTCGGAAACTTTGGGAGAGGAAAGATCAATGAGAATGGTCAGCGACTGCTTGAGCTTTTGTGTCACCACGGCCTGTGCGTGACAAACACATTCTTCAAGTGCAAAGAGATCCACCAGGTGTCATGGAGGCACCCCCGCTCCCGCCACTGGCACCAGCTTGACCTCGTCATCACCAGAAGAACGGATATTGGCAGCACCCTCCTCACCCGCAGCTACCACAGTGCAGACTGCGACACGGACCATGCCCTCGTGGTAAGCAAGGTGCGCATAATGCCGAAGAGGTTGCACCACTCCAAGATGAAGGGTCGCCCACGCATCAACACCAGTTGTGCCAGCAACCCAGTTAAGACCCAGCAATTCATCAACAGGATGGAAGATGCACTCGGCGAGGGAATGGCGGCAGATGACATTATCGAATCCAATTGGCCACGTCTCCGCGACGCCATATACAACTCCGCCATTATTGCTTACGGGAAGAAAGAGCGGAAGAACGCTGACTGGTATGAGGCTCACTGGGAAGAAATGGAACCCGTGATCGAGGCTAAGAGGAAGGCCCTACTGGCTTACAAGGCCACGCCCACTCCCAGTACACTTCAAGCTCTACTGGCTGCCAGGAACAAAGTCCAGAAGACCGCCCGCCACTGTGCCAACACCTATTGGCTAAACCTGTGCAGAAGCATCCAGGAAGCCGCCGATATAGGCAACGTACGAGGAATGTATGAGGGTATCAAGAAGGCAACAGGCCCAATCCCCTTCAAGATCGCCCCCCTTAAGTCCAAGACAGGTGAGGTCATCACTGACCAGGAATAGCAAATGCGGCGGTGGACCGAGCACTACCTCGAGCTGTACGCGACGAGGAACACCGTAACAGACACTGCTCTTAACGCCATCCCAGACCTACCAGTCATGGAGGAGCTAGACACCCCACCTACTGCGGCAGAGCTCGGCAAAGCCATCGACCGCCTCGCTTGCGGGAAAGCACCAGGAAGCGACGGAATCCCTCCAGAAATCCTAAAGAGCGGGAAACCAGTCCTGCTACAGCCGCTCCACCATCTACTCTGTCTCTGCTGGAAGGAGGGTTACATCCCCCAGGATATGAGAGACGCCAACATTATCACCATGTACAAGAACAGAGGAGACCGCAGCGACTGCAACAACTACCGGGGCATCTCTCCTCAGCGTCGTCGGCAAAGTATTCGCCCGGGTCGCTCTTGCCCGCCTGCAGACCCTTGCTTCCCGCATCTACCCAGAGTCCCAGTGTGGCTTCAGAGCTGGCCGATCAACAGTGGACATGATCTTCTCCCTACGTCAGCTGCAGGAGAAGTGTCACGAGCAGCATAAACCACTCTACCTCGCCTTTATCGACCTCACGAAGGCGTTTGATCTGGTCAGTCGAAGCGGACTCTTCAGCTTGCTACGGAAGATTGGCTGTCCACCACATCTGCTTGCTGTGGTCATGTCCTTTCACGACAACATGCACAGCAAGGTGTCCTACAACGGCGCAACCTCTGAGGCCTTCCCAGTCAGCAGCAGAGTAAAGCAGGGCTGCGTCCTCGCGCCTACGCTGTTCGGAATCTTCTTCTCCATGCTCCTCCAATACGCCTTTAAGGACTGCAGCGAGGGTGTCTTCATTCACACCAGATCCGATGGCAAGCTCTACAACCTGGCCCGTCTACGAGCCAAGACCAAAGTCAAAGAGGTGCTCATCCATGAGATGCTCTTCGCCGACAACGCAGCCTTGACATCACACTCCGAAGAGGGACTCCAGCAGCTAGTCACTTGCCTTTCCCACGCATGCAAGGAGTTCGGACTAGCCATCAGCCTGACGAAGACGAACGTTATGGCTCAAGGCACGGGGACTCCCCCATGCATCACCATCGATGGATACACCCTGGAGGTTGTCAACGACTTCACTTACCTCGGGTTCACCATCTCGAGCTCTCTTGTCAGTTGACTTGGAGGTCAACCGGAGAATCGCCAGGGCAGCCACAGTTATGGGCAAACTGAACCGGCGAGTGTGGAACAATTCCAGCCTCACTGAGAAAACCAGACTGCGCATCTACCAAGCCTGCGTACTCAGCACTCTCCTCTATGGCAGCGAGACGTGGACCACCTACGCAAGGCACGAAAGGAAACTCAACAGCTTCCACATGAGGTGCCTGCGACGCGTCCTGCATGTCGCCTGGCAGGATAAGGTTCCCAACACCGAGGTGCTGAAGCGAGCCAACATGAGCAGTTTGCATGCAGTTCTTAGTGAGAGACGCCTCAGGTGGCTCGGCCATGTCAAAAGAATGGATGCAGGCCATATTCCCAAAGACCTCCTCTACGGCGAGCTAGCAGAAGGCCAGAGGATGACAGGGCGCCCAAAACTGCGGTTCAAAGACATCTGCAAAAAGGATATGACACAATGCTCCATCAATCTCAACACATGGGAAGTTCAAGCAGACGACCGCCTAGCCTGGAGGCTCGCGGTCAGGCAAGGTACGTCACGCGCAGAGGCTGCGCACAACGAGGAGGCGGTCCAGAAAAGATCGAGGCGGAAGCAGCGTCAACAGCAGCAACAACAGCCATCTGCCTTCACCTGTAACAAGTGCGGCAGCGATTGTCACTCCCGAGTCGGACTGCACAGCCATTCTCGGCGGTGCAGATAGACTCTCAAGAAGCTACGCCATCGTCTCTCGAGACGGATGGCTGCCGATGATTCAGGACAAACTTCGTGAAAATGTAGTATGGACAAAAACCAATGACTTCTATTGCCATGCGATCCTAGGAAATCATGTTGCCTGCACTTGCCCCTATGGGAGCAAATGTTCTATCTCATGAGGACTGGATTATAATCTCTGCACTATAATTTCCTTATGACTATACCCTTTCTTTTAATTGGCCTGTCTTTTAGTATATTTAAATTATAATGACTATAATAGTTTCTCTTGAAATATTAAACATATTTATGTACAGGTAGCCATCTAAATAGACAAACGCACAAAATTCAACCCCTTTCTTTAGTCCTAAAGAGAGCATTTGTTTTAGACCTGAAGTTGTTACCATCACCATCCTTAGAGGGGTGCCTAAACATTTCTGCAGAATGGTACATGGAAACAGATCTTCCTTATTTGTAGGTCCATTTGAATTCCTTCTTTCAAAAATGGAATTATAATCATTGTTCTCATGTCCTTCCCTACAGAAAAGGTGTCACCAGCAAAAGCTATGTGGGCTGTATCAAAAACCTGGAAATATCCAGATCAACCTTTGATTTACTCAGAAATTCCTATGGCGTGAGAAAAGGCTGTATACTGGAGGTGGGAAGCATTTTATCAATTTTGTAATAAGTTTATATAAATGTCCACTGATTTACCAACCTAATAAAGTAACAAAACCTAAAGCAGTGGGGTAAATAAGAAAGAGATGATGGGGAGGTCAGCAGGTACCTCCACTGTGGGAGGCTCAGCATGCAGGTGGACCTGACCATACTTTTCCTATCCTTTGCGGCCAGCCTATCCAGAGTGCTAGCTTCTTGACAGGGGGCTATGTCGAATTGCCGCCCAAGTCTTTGTCACCAGAATCGGAATTGTTGGCAACATTTGCCACCAAGAACAGCAGTGGTATCATCCTGGCTGCCCTGGGCAAGCATGGGGAGAATCGGCAGGCCCATGGGGTGAGTAACTCAAATGCTAGTGAGCCACGAGCTCAGGAAGGAAATTACTTTGGAGAAACTGGATGTAAAATGATTTAGTTGTAAATATTTATTGTTTATGGTCACTCATTTTTAATAAGTACAAGTCACTATTGCTGAATGTCTTTCCATTATGAATCAGCAATTTCTTTGTGTTGCATAATACTTGTTCCTTTTCTGGCTACTGAGAAGAAAAATACTTGCTGTCTACTTCAAATTCTTTTAGAACTCATTCAGATAGCTTATACTGAATTTTCTTCTACCCATTATGGTTGTTTCTCTTCGTTCTAAGGTTAAAACAGCAAGTCCTCAAATTCTATAAAGTTATTCAGTATACTGCTCCATGAGGCACAATTTTGTTTACCTATTACTATAGTATGGAAAGGAGCAGAAGAGGAAAGGTGACCTGTAATAAGCACATAGACCAGCAGTAGGAAAAGAGAGGAAAGTTTATGGTTTTCCCTATTAATATTTCATTTCAATAACAGTTAGGTGATATTTACCCTTTCCTCTGCCCAAACTTGTATATACCACATAATCTAAAGAAACCACCAAATGCTGATGTATCATCTTAATGAAGTAGAGGTCATGCGAGTACAGTTTATGGAGTACTATCCTCTGCTGTGGAAGACACTTAACAGACATTGCTGTGCAATTATCACAACCACTCTGCAGAGTGAATGCTACTTCCTATATTTTGCTGAAGAAGAAATGGGTTCAGAGAGCCTGATTAACCTGTTTGAGCTCACACAGCTATTATACATATGTCAGAGCGAGGACTGAACCACCAGTCTGAAGACCTCAAATACATCACAAGCCTCCTGATGAAGGGCTAACAATGGCAGATTGGTTTAGGGGCTCCACCAATCTTTTTTTCAGTTGAGGTGAAATTCATGTAACATAAAAGTAACTGTATCTGTGAATGAATTTATCTAGTCTGTGTATTTCACATAAGTGGACTCATACATACATGTGATATTCAGTGTTCATTCACATTATAGTATGCATCAATACTTCTTTTCATGACATTAATATTTTACTGTATGTACATAGTGTAATTTGTTTATACTAGTTCATTGATGAACATTTGGGGTTGTTGCTACCTTTTGGCTATTTTGAATAATTCTGCTGTGAATAGTCACATATTAAAATTTTTTGAGTACTTGTTTTTATTTCTTTTGGGTGTATACCTAGGAATGGAATTGCTGGGTCATGTAATAATTGTATTTTGAGAAACCATCAGACTGTTTGGCTCTACTAGTCTTAATAGAACCACTTGAAATCAAAGTTTGCTACTAAGTCAGCAAAAAGGAATGCTGTCACCCAATGCCAGCAGTTCTGCTGGTGGACCTCTTTTCAATATGACATAAAACATATTAAGAGCTTTAAACATTTCAAACCCTTCAACTCTTTAATCCCACTTCTACAAATATTAAAAACAATTTCACAGGCAAAAAAAGTTAAATGTTCATTATGTATGGTTATTAAAAATTATATATAGCCCTAACTGGTATAGTTCAGTGGGTTGGGCATTGTCCTCAAACCTAAAGGTTGCCAGTTCAATTCCAGTCAGGACACATGCCTATATTGCTGGCCAGGTCTCCAACTGGGGGCGCACAAGAGACAACCAATCAATGTTTCTCTTATATGTCAATGTTTCTCTCCCTCTTTCTCTCTACCTCCCCCTCTTTCTAAAAATAAATAAAATATTTTTTAATTATATATAAGCTACCTAAATTTTTAACAATAAAGAAATAGATCCAGATCCCACAATGAGATAGCACCTCACACCTGTTTGAGTGATCATCATCTAAAAGACAAGAAATAACAAATGCTGACAAGGATGTGGAGAAAAGGTAAATCCTTCAGCATTCTTGATGGGAATGTAAATTGGTGCAGCCACTATAAAAAACAGTATGGAGGACTCTCAAAAAAATTAAAAATAGAACTACAGTATGATCCAGCAATTCCACTTCTGGGTATATATCTAAAGGTAATGAAACCAAAATCTGGAAGAGATACCTGTACCCCTACATTCATTGAAGCATTATTTATAACAGCCAAGACATGTATGTTAACTAAACTTATTGTAATCACTTTGCAATATATACATACAGGTAACTCCCATATAACACAGTGGTTAAGTTCTTAACAAATGCCACGTTATGCAAATCCATGTTATATGAAACAAAGAACTAGCACAAAAATGGGGGTTAGGGTCCAAAAATTTAAAAAACATACTATTATATTTTTATAATTAAGAGAAATATCCCTATTAAAGCAATTTTCATCAAAAGTATTACATATCAGTGTTAAGTAATGTTTTCTTCGTCATCACTACTAAGTTCCATTAACCAAATGTTTTTTTTTTTTGACAAGATATCCTCATCCTCTGAACTTTCTTCAGCATTATCTTGACTTCTATGCTTTACTTTTTGGAAAAAATCTGTTATTTTAGATTGCTTGCTTTTAGCTGAGACATCTTTATAAATTTCATTATACAGTGCTAAGCACCTTTGAAGTTCTCTCTTAAACTTTGTGCTCCTTTCAGTACAAGGATCTTCATTTAAGAAATATGACTAACTGTTCAACTAAGTCTAGGCCTTTCTTTACACTTTTTATAGTAAACTGTTTAATTTCTTTGTTTTCATCAGTGCTATCATCCCCTAAATTATCTTGGCGCATTCCAGATGTCATTTCCACCAAAACTGCTTTATCAGTTTCTTCTTCTGCCAACAATTCTTGGATATCTTCTATAGTCATATCATGTTAGTGTGAAACTGTGTTATACAGGGGATACGTGTATATCAAATCATTATGTTGTATACCTTAAACTAATACGATGTTATGTGTGAATTATATCTCAATAACACTGAAAAAAAAGAAAAACAGACTAATGACTCATAGTTATTTGTTGGTACATAACGTGGCAATAGATAATAAGTATGAAGACTGTAGAAATACAAATCTTTGGTATGGTTAGTGATAATAATATAATACAGAATGTAAAATATATGAGTAGAGAATAGGAAGTAATATACAAATTTAAAATGGTTGTTTCAGATTGTTATATTTTTGAGAAATTGCTTACTTGGTGCTAATATTCCCACATTATCTTTGTAAGACGACAATTTTTTTCCCCCTCCACCCTCCACTCTGGTCACTGTCAGTCTGTTCCTTGTTTCCATGCCTCTGGTCCTATTTTGCTTGTTTGTTTGTTTTGTTCACTAAGTTCCTCTATAAGATAATAATTTTTTAAATCATATGTTTTCTTTCCTCCATGCAATTGTTTATGCAGTCTTTCCAGCCCTTCCTTTCCATCATGCTCATTGAAGGCCACATTGAAGTGCATGTTAATGCTGGAGATGGAATAAACTTGAGAAGAGCTCTCCTGCATGCTCCCAGAGGCACATACAGTGATGGACAAGAGCATTCAATCTCTTTGATAAGGAGTGGAAGGTATTTGTGTAACGAGGGCATGGTGACCTTATGAAGGTTCCCTAGTAGGAACCTTGCTATGGTACTCTGTATGAATGGTTGGGGTGATTACTATGACATCATTAGCAGTCAGAGTTTCTATAACCTTGCTAGAATACCTCCTTAGATATAATTTTATGTACTTTGTCATATTTGCAGAATTTTCATAATTAAACACCCTAAACTCTTCCCTTTTCTGATGTCCAGTATAAATTGTCTTTACATTAGATTAATTTCATGTCAAATAGTATTAGTAAATATTAGCAGTATATCAATACTAAATAATAAATGGTAAAATAGTAAAATGTAAAAAATAAGATATATCAACATTCCTGTATACTTTCCTTCAAAACTATAGACCAAATGTTTTAAAAGCATACTGGACATTTTATTACAGGTAAAGAAGTAAAAGAAAAATGCCCCCCCCCAAAAAAATTGAATTTAATAATAGTTAATAGCATTCCATTCATTTTTGGAGAATATTCAACTGTCGGTTTCAGTTTCCAAGATTCACCTTTTTATACACACAAAATGTCATATTAAAATTTATTTGGGGGAACTTTTATTATTCAGTAAGTACTTGTGGAATTATGGATTAAAATACACTTATGTTTTATTATATTTAAAAGTGTTTTTTAATTTTCTCCTTCATCCTTTTAGAATTATCACTGTCCAATTGGATGAGACAAATCCTGTAGAAATGAACTTGGGCCCATCAGTGGAAAGCATGACAATAAATGTATTCAAACTGTACATAGGAGGGATTCCAGAGGGTGAGGGGACAGCAATGCTCAAGATGAGGAGATCATTCCATGGCTGTATCAGAAACCTCATCTTTAACATGGAGTAAGTATAACTGTGCTCCCAGCATGTTTTTGATTTCTGGGTCTTTTAATGCTGAGTACTGACACTAATCTACCATCTGATTTTGTTGTTTGAGATTGCCTAAAATTCTATAAGTTCCTGAAGTAAACCCCATTGTTCTATTATGAAAGTCTCCCAAATGGATTTTATTGAATCAAAATGATGGATAGATCTGGTCATCACACATAAAAAAAAAAAAAAAAATCATTGAACATTAGTTCCTTAGAACTATCAGTAAACAGTAGAGGTCAAACATATGCATTTAAGTGAATGTAAAGATTTTGTGATGGAAGTTTCTTGTTATCTGGAGCTCATTGATTTAAAGAAGCCTTTACAACTGGGCTGTTTGCAGCTCCTGCTGGTTAATGGCTCCTCCTAATACAGTTACAGCCTAATTAAGAACTGGAACTCCCCATTCCCTGTGTGGAGTTTATGATACGAAAGAGAATTAACATATACCAGTGGCCATTCAATGCCTCCTCACTTACCCTTTGCCTGTGGTCAGTGTGCTGGTGGGACAGAGCCATGCTTAGACCTGGGCAGACCAGAAGGTGCACAGGAGAAACTAAACATGCACTGAGTGTCAAGAGACTGAAGTTCCCCTCTTGACTGGCCTTGTGACCTTGAGCAAGGACTTGAATCTTTCATGGGCCCAGTGTCTTTCTTTGTGAAAGAACCCCTTAGGAGTCCTTGAAATTTGCAAGGACAAAACATTGAATTGGATTTCAACACAATTATTATGTCAGACCCTAGATTTATTTTTACACTTGATTTACTTATTTACCCAACTGTCTTCTTATTAATTATTAAGCATCTTTATGTTCCTGAAAGCTGTGACGCTTGGAACTCAGTAGGGTAGAAATGCTTCTGCGCTGTTCATGGCCATGTCTTCAGAGTGTGCCAGTAGGGTATGTGTGGACAGGGGACATGTTGCAAAGGCTTCAAGGTAAAGAGAGACTTATGACAAGTATAGCTCATGACTTTCTGGCAAAAGTAAACCTGTGAAAAAGAATCAGTGTTTGACTGAAGCCACTGCAGTGCTGTGAGAGCCAGAAATGGAATCAGCCCCTGAGGTGGCCCAGCCAAGGCTGCAGGAGGAGGTGATCACACTTGAGCCACCTCTTGAAGGATGCTCAGGAATGGCCAAGTGGGCAACAAGGGGATATGCTGGGGGGTTGGGGGGCAGGCAGAAACATCAAACAAGAGAATGTATAAGGATATCTGTACTTCTGGTCAGTGTGAAAGATGGTCAATCTGGTTACTCTAAGAGTAATATATCAATGCTTTTTAAATGGATTTTAAGTATTCAGTAATCAGATGACATCATTTCATGTGTTGGCTTGTAGTATCTTAATTAATTTTGAAAACACTTTGTTTCTATCTAGACTTTTGGACTTCTCTCATGCAGTTGGCTATGAAGAAGTGGACTTGGACACCTGCTTGCTTTCAGAAATGCCTAAGCTGGCTCCTCATGGAGAGGACGGCAAGCTCCCACCAGAGCCCTGGTCTTTACCCAGTCCAGTAAGAGGGGCTTTCTTACATTTTGTCAGTCAAGTCCAGTCAGAACAGAGAGCACAGCCCAGAGGAAATTAAAATTGGGGCCTCATTTCACAGTGTTTGGAAAGCTGAATGAGCACACTGGAGCAGGGATGGGAGGGGAGGAGGTGGTACCACCTGAGTGTGGGAGCCAAGACTGCTGAGGGAGCGAGCCATCTGGTGGCCATGGAAGCACAGAGAAGACAGGCCCTGCCAGGGAGGCCACCTGGAGCCCCGAGGTAGGGAGAAAGGCTCCGCTACTTTCATCCACCTGCCCTCCAGTCTCCCAGCACTGCCTTCCTTTGGCAGAACTAGTTGGAAGCCCATTTTCAAAGGAGCTTGAATGGAGGTACAGGTGTCATCAAAAGCAATATGGTGGCAGGGAGAGGATGGTCATCAGCAGACCACACTCAAGCACCCTTGCCTGGCTGCCATACAGCAAGCTTTTGACAGAGTTTCTGTGAGGACTCATGATCACTTTGGATTTAGTCAGAAACATGAAAATAAGTACTTAATGGAAGCCATTGTACATACTGTTGCTTTAGGAAAAGGATTTGATTCATCTAGAAAAAGCCAATTTTGACAAATAGTTTTAATGGCAGTCTTTGTTAGTTCAGTTTCTCTTTCCTTTTCTGATTTCTCTATTTCTTTGGTTGAAAGCATGTACTCTAATTATTTAGATGATGATACAGTCACATGAAAAGCAGCTTCTTCTGAGCACGGCATCTTTGAGTTCCAGACAGTTTTCTGGTAGCATTGGCCCACCCTGAGCTGGAAAACGGAATCTGAGGCCTCACCTTATTGGGGTCAATATGTGCAGGGCACCTTCTCTGGCTCCTCACATTCTGTCCTGGCGGTCTGGGAGCACCTGCCAGCTGGTTCCTCTTGGCTTCACCTCCTGTCCATGAGGAGTCAGAGACATCAGACTCAGAGGTCCTGCTGGGCCTGTCCCCTGTGGGAACTCCCAGTGTCCCAGTGCCTGTGCGGCAGCTGCTCCTGCATAACTGGCATCTTCCAAGCCAGGGGGATGGGTTGGGTGGCAGCAAGGCCTTACCACTGGAGAAGCTCTAATTATCTTCTCCAAGAGATAAAGGCCCAGCAAGTAAATTATTTAAAACAAAGGTTAAATCAGTGCGAACACATATTTATGGTTATTGGTGTTCTGATACAATTGCTTCTGAGATGTTTTCTTCATGGAAAAATGTGCACATGTCCATGGGGGTCCTGGCTGTGCTTGGCTGAGGGTCTTCTGGATCTCTTACAGAAGCAGTGTGCCATGGATGGAGCCCCAGAGTACGTCCCCAATGCTCACCAGTTTGGCCTCGCACAAGGCAGCCATTTGGTGCTGCCTTTCAATCAGTTGGCTGTCAGAAAGAGGTAGGCATTGTTCTAAAGCCCTTGTGAGGTGTCCTATTGCTCAATGTATACAGAGGTGTTCTTTAGCAATGTGTATTTTCCAAAGCAACTTTCTAAATTTTATTATGGAGTGCTCAACTGGCAACCAGAAGGCAGCAGAGAAGGCAGATATAGGAATTCAGCCTTCATGCCAATCAGATGTTTACACTGTGGTTAAATGGAGTTCCTGGGGTTTGTCTTTACCCCGTCTAGATGATGGCTGGTTGCTGCCTCTTTGTACGAAGGTAGGAAAGCACAGAAGTATCTGTATAAATCTTTCCTCACTCCTGGAATCCGAAGTCCTCTAGATCTATCATCCTCTTGGCTTTCAGTCCCATTCTACTGTAAGCATACACTAATCTGATGAAATTGTCTACCCACACTCTCACTGTGCCCCCCAGAATTCCTGGGGCCATACCCACATTGATCTATACATTCAGTCTCTCTCTCTCACACCTTCCTGTCTCCAAGCACCCTTCTTAGGTGAAGCCAGCTCACACCCCACAGATCTCAAGACCTGAGGATGGCCAAGATTCCTCTGACTCCACATCCCTCCTATCTCCTCCTCTGAATCTCTAGCTGATCTGAAGTTTGTGTCTCCAAACTCTGCCACACCATGTACCACTTGTTCCTTCCCTTTGTGATAACCCCCCATCACCTTCAGACCTCAGCTTAGTGTCTTTTTTCTACCACTCCTGCCGTTGTTCTCCATGAATTCATAGCCACCCATTGAACATCTGATCTCTGGCTCAAGTGCTCTGGATCCAATCTGTCAGAGGCCTTTTCCTCCTTCGTCCTCAGCCACCCTCTCCCCGTAGTCATACCCTTGCCTACTTCATAAGTATGTATTCCACCTTCAGACTCTTTACTAAGCATCCTATGTAATAAACCTCTTCCTCATCTATACTCTGTGACTCTCCTAGACATTCCTCAACTGCATCAAGACCTCTAAGCCCTCATGCTTTCTCATGATCATCACCTCCTTCTCTAGCTCCACGGCACAATTTACCCTCTACCCAGAGAATGGATGCCATTATTATATATGTCCCTTTGCAAACTCCGCTAATACTCTCATCTCTTCTACTATAATCATAAATAAACTCACACTTGGCCTAATTCATGCCAGAACCCAAGCTGGTGTTCAAGGCTGCACAAATGCATGTCTCCATCCTACCATTATGTTAAAGCTATGGCCACAAACCTCAGATAGAACCTCCAGGCTACATGGGGAGCCAATCCATTTCTCTAATACATTTTTTTTAGTTTTTCATAGCTTCTCCTGTTATCTCAAAACTCATACAGCCCTCTTCATGCCCTAGCTGATGACTCGCCTCATTGAGAAGAGAGAACTCCTTCATCTGTCCACCTCCAAAAAAGCAATCCACTGCCCTTGTCCCCACCCCTCTACCTCTTCTGCTGACACCAAGGCAGACAGTCCTTGTTCTCCCTCTCTCTTGTCCTCTGGAATCTGTCACCTCTCTCCTCTCAGAGACAATGGAGTATCCAAGACTCGATCTTTTGTACATGATTCCCATCAACACAGAGACAGGCTCTTCATCCTTCTTATCATCAGTGATAACACGAGGAGCAAACACTGTCCCAGTGACTCAGTATTTTACACACAAGCGCTGACTTAGTCCTCATAGTTATCCTATGATGAAGGTATTACTGTCATCTTCATTTTAGAGACAAGAAATTGAGACAAAGGGAAGGTAAGTCATCTATTCAGGGTCACACAGCAGAGCTAGAATTCAAACCCAGGCACTATGGCCCTAGAGGCTATGCCCATAACCACTCCCTCTCTAGTAGTTTGTAACTTTTAAAACAGAAACTCTCCAGAAGCCTTCATACCCCTCCCCAGTCCCTCACACACAGTATCTTGGCTCTACTGCACAGTAAGATTTCTTGAAGGAGTTGTCGTATGTGCTGTCTGCCTCTTCTCACCCCTCATTTGCTCCCCTACCCACCTAGTCAGCCTCCCCTCACTACTCTGTTGCTCTTGCCAGAGTTGTCCCCATACCTACTATGGCCACACCCTGTGTACCTCCTCTGCTGGGCCCTCAGCAGCATCCAGCATGCTTGTCCACTCGACATCCTTGGCCCACATGCTCCTCATTTCCTGCTCTCTCCCTGCCCATCCCTGCTCAGTCTCCTTTGCTGGCTCCTCTTCCATCAGTGAATGCCCGGGCCCCTTCCACATATTCTCCCAGGGCAGCTTGGAAATACATTCTATTTGCCAACACCCACATCTCTAGCCCTGACTTTCACTTAAAACTCAGGAGTTGTATATCCAACTTGCTGCTTGACATCTCCTTGGATTTGGACAGGCTCCTCAACCTCAATACACCAAAAGGAAATTCACACTCTTCCCCAAACCTGTGCTCCTGGTCTCTGCCCTTTCTTATAGACAGCATCACCAGTTGCCCAAGGCCCAAACCTAGAGGTTATAGTCTTCCCCTCACTCTCCAAAGTCAGGCCATCTGCAAGTCCTATTGCTTCTTCTTCCAGAATACTTCATGCACTAGTTGACCTCCTCTGCATCCCCCTGCCACCACCCTGGTCTAAGTCACCACCGGGCCTCTGTGGACTAACAGCTGCCTGTCTGATACCTGCTGTCACACTGGCCCCATTCAATTTGTTCTTCACATGAGAATTTTCTTCTAATATATAAATCAAGTCATGCTTACTTCCCTTCTTAAAACCCTTCTGTGACTTACCAATGCACTTAAAATATAAATACTGCCTCCCAGAGCCCCTCATCCACGAGGATGAAGCATGCCCCTTTTCCCTACCACAGTGGGCTTTAGTGACATTACACTTCCTTCTGTGGGAGGAAACCAGACACAATCTTTCCCTCCACCTCTGTGTGGTGCCATCTCCCACGTGGCCCTGGTTGAGGATTCCTGCAGAGGTTTGTGGGGCTTCCTCCATTCTGTTACTGAGATCTCAGCTGAAATACTATCTCCCAGAGTTGCCTGACAAGAACGTAACCACCATTGACCCCCTCACAACTTAATCATAACTCTTGTATATTTCTGGTATTAGTTTCACGGGATACGGGAACTTCCCTTTGTTTACTGCCTTAGCTTCAGCTCCTGGAACAGTGCCTGCCAGATACAGGCATGTAGTAACCATTAGTCGAATGAATGGGTGGGTAAATGAGTGACTCTCCTGAGATGCTAAATGTAAATGTTGGAATAATTATTGGGTTATCTCTTCGAGGTTATTTTAAAAAGTAAATGTGAAAGCTTATTCCTTTCTGAGAGCTGAGCTCTTATATTCCTCCAGGCTCTCGGTTCAGCTAAGGATCCGAACCTTTGCTTCCAGTGGTCTGATTTACTACATGGCTCACCAGAACCAAGTGGATTATGCCACGCTCCAGCTGCATGGGGGCTACCTCCATTTCATGTTTGATCTTGGGAAAGGAAGAACAAAGGTCTCTCACCCTGTGCTGCTTAGTGATGGCAAGTGGCACATGGTACGCTTTCATGAAGCTTCTGATCACTCCATCCAAGTTTCATGCCCTCTGTTCCTTGTGTGCACTCCATTTACTGCAGTGAAATTATTCTCTTAGATTTCTAGCTTGCCTGTGTTTGCTATATCTCCTATGGAATGTAGCCAACTTGCAGTCAGGGACCTTTTCTGCTTCCTTAAATATCCCCAGGGCCTAACCCAGTGCCTCAGACCTCATACGCACTCAGCAAACATTACTGGAAGGAAGGAAAGTTACCAAAAATGTTCTCACCTTGACGAGAAGTAAATTAAGCCTGCCCATGGTCTGAATGGGCCAAACCTGAGAGCATGGCATCTATCTCATCAATACGAGTCTGGAACACTTTGTTTTCTAAAGCATGTGCTACTTCTCCCTGCTTCCCATCTCTACCGGGCTCAGTCTGTTCACAGCACAAGCTGCATAAAACTCAGAGCCATCCTTTAGGATGTCGTTTGGTTATTACAGCTATAATGAACAGAGTTGCAAACAAACATCTGTTAATGTTTTCTCAGATTCCTTAAAAATTATGTTTTCATTTGCTCTAGGTCAAGACAGAGTACTTTAAAAGAAAGGGTTTCATGACAGTTGATGGCCAGGAATCCCCCATGGTGACTGCAGTGGGAGATGGCACGACCTTGGATGTGGAAGGGAAGTTGTACCTGGGAGGCCTTCCTTCCAATTACAGGTCCAGGAATACTGGAATTGTAAGCAGCATTTTCTGTGAGGGGTCCATCTTACCTTTATCTCTGTTGTGTTTATTTTTAAAGGAAAATTTTTATGTTTAAATTGTCTTGTTTTTCAACCTGGGGTTTTGCTGCAAGATGCAATCCTTTCAAACTATATCCTTAGACTGTGTGTTGGGGCTTCCCCTTGAAGCCCAGCCAGCTCTTCTGTTAGTTAATGAACATATTTCTTTCCACAGCTACTTAGCCCCAGTGAAATTCAGGAAAGTCCAGAGAATTTGTATTTGCAAACTAGAAAACTCCTCAGTCTTGATTTCCACAATATTTAATCAAAATAATAGAAAACACATTTACTGCATTATTAGCAAAGATACTTGAATAGTAGCTTTAAGTTAGACATTCATGTGAAGTATTGTGGCAGTTAGATTTTAAAAACCAAATAATAATGTTGCTGCAGTATAAGGAAAATGTGCCCTGGCCTCCTCATTGCATTCATCACCACCCACCCTCCTATCATTTGGTTTAGATCACCCACAGCATCCCTGCTTGCATTGGGGAGGTGACTGTGAACAGCAGGCAACTGGACAAGGAGAGCCCAGTGTCATCATTTGCAGTAGCCAAGTGCTATGCAGATGCCCAAGAAGGAACTTTCTTTGAAGGAAGTGGATATGCAGCTTTTGGTACGTATTATTGACAATCTCGAAAGAAATCTTTGTCCCCTAAGATGATATGCACTCAAGAATTATATGACAGAGCAGAACCCACAGGACAAGGCTCCAGCAAGAACACATTTAGTTAAATATTCCAGTTTATTCTGATTTCTCAACTTCTAATGTACAAGCCTTCTCACCTCTGTGCTGTCCTGATGACCTGACAAAGGCTCCCACCCCCTGGGGCAGTGCAGCTCCTATTAACATGTGGTCCTGGTTTCATCTCTACCCTCCCCAAATTTGTGTAAGTCATGATCTCACTGTCCAATTTAATAAAGGCCTTTGAATTAAAAATAAGCAGCATAAAATATCTAGACCAGCCAGCCAAATGCGAGTCAGATTTGATGAAGTAATTAACTCCATTGTTGAAATTATTAATCAATTAGAAGTAAAGGAATTTAAATCTCTAAGCTACCTCTGAATGTAAATTCCTTAAGGCTTAGAACTAGTCCTTATGATGTATTTGACACTGTCTCCTCCTTTTATTGAAGATACTTAATTTGCTGGTTAACTTCCTGTTTGCACTCAGAAACATGCTCTGGCCCCCCCTGCCCTGCCCCCGTTCTCATTCCTATCGTAGGGAACTAATTTTTCTGGCTCCTTTGCCCTCCAGCTCCCAGGAAGGTTCTGGTGGAAGACTGGGGCAGGAGGGAGGAGGGGAAGAGCTAGTACATTACTCTCCTTCACTCTGCTTACAAGCTCTGGTTGCCCCACATTTTCCTACTTTTCCCTTAGCTCTGGGTGTTGTAACAACTGTCTTCTATTGCTAATATCTTCAATTTATCTCAGCTTTTTTATTCACCTGAATAAAAACTTCATTCAACTAAATCTCTACTTTTTAATACGCTCAGTAAATGATGACATACCTGGTATGGGAAAATAAAATGGACTATTCTGGTATAGATGATGAAGGGATTATATTAGATCAAATCCCTTTTGCTTTTTCCCTACATGGCTCTAGATGAGAGTATGTGCCTGCCTTGGCTCCAGTCTAGCTTACCCCTGCTGACTGTGTATCTTCTTTAGAAGCACCACTTCATCTTATAGATGTGAAAACAGGCTCAGAGATTAAAGATGACCTGCTGATGGTGAAACTGGATCCAGGGATGGAGCTGGAGCTGTGTATCCTGACCCTCAGTCAGGAGTCTAGATGTATAGCCAGTCCAGCCCACTGCAGGGGCATGGCATGTCTCTGCAAGCCTGGACTTCTTGGGCCCAGCAGGGCTCACCCATAACTCTGAGCTCTCCTTGTGTTTTTCAGTCAAAGAAGGCTACAAAGTTCAATCAGATGTAAACATCACATTTGAATTTCGTACCTCCTCAGAGAACGGTGTCCTCCTGGGCATCAGCAGCACCACAGTGGATGCCATTGGGTTAGAGATTGTGAATGGCAAGGTAGGTGTTTATTCTTGATGAGGTACTCCCCCCAGCTCCCAGTGTCAGGAACAGAGCAGTTGAGAAAGAGTAGAAATACGTACACCCACACTTCTAATTATCAATTTTAATGGAATGGAGAAAAGATTCAGTTAACATTAAAAAACAGAAATCTTAAAATGCTTTTAAATAACTTCGTTTATAATTTTGAAACTGACTTTAAAGCAAAACTGCAACTATATTACAAAGAACGTTTTTCCTGAATAATCTGAAACTAAGTTGCTGAATTGATGCCCCATATTTCCTAATTTTATTTGGAAATTATAGATTCATAGAAAGTTGCAATGAAATGTACAGAGATGCCCTCTTTCACACTTCTCCTAGGCTCCTCCAGTGGTAGCATCTTCCAAAATTCCAGTACAACATGAAACCCATGAAACTGACATTAGCACAATCCACTGAGTTTCAGTTATGCCTTTTATACATGTATCTGTGTGTGTAGGCTCTACACAGTTTTACCATATGTGTAGCTTCATGTAATGCCCACCACAATCAAGGCAACTAATTGTACTGTTACTACAAGTCTCCCCAGAACTACTCCTTCTGACTTTCTTCCCCAGAAAACTAGCCCCTGGCAATCACTAATGTGTCCTTTGTCTCTCTAATTGTTAGTTATGTCAGCAGTATTACACAAATGAAATCATGCAGTATGTGTCCTCCTGAGATTGTCTTTTCAACTCAGCTTCACTTCCAAGTGGTTCCTCCAGGTGGTTATGTGTATGAATAGTTCATTTCTTTTCATTGCAGCATATTCCATGGGATGGATATACCACAGTTTAATTTTTTTAAAGCATAGGACATAATTTTTTCCAAAACTATTCCACTCTTGCTTTTCAGGCTCAAGTCCTTGTGTTGGGAACTAAATGAACTCAACAATTAACAGTAATTAGTCTCTTCTGCTTTAAAACTGCTTCCTTCAGAGTTTCCGTCGGTTCTCATTCTGTGTCTCCCCTTTGGATCCATCTGGGTGCACCTTGTTTGCAAGATTTGGGGGAAGGGAGTCCTAATTGCCCTTTTTCTTTTCTGTGGGCTCTCTCCTGACAGCAGATGAGGTATAGTTCAACTTACCTGAATCTGCAGGCTCAGCCTCTGTCTTCTGTGAAGTTGGACAGCTCTCCCTGGCTGGTTGTAAAGAGCTGTCTAAGGTTTCCGCATTGCCAGTACATGGGGACTGCTCCTAAAGATTTGACTGACCTCCTTTTGCAGATCCGGCTTACCATCCCAGCTGTTGTGGGCACTGCTGCCTCTTCCTCTTCAGCCACCTTCTGTATCCCCAGAAGTCATATGAAAACCTGGGAATTTCTACTGTACCAGTCATAAGACACAGGGAGTCAGGGTGGCAGTCTCTTGGGTTCTCTCTCTACCTAACGGCACTTTGCCAACATTTCAACTGCACTGTGATCAACTAATGTGAGACTAAGATGCTTGATTTTTCTTGAGGTACTGCCTCATGGAAGGCAAGGAACAAATATCTAAGCTCTAGATTCCCCCATATTTATAGTTTGTATCTAGTATTTTTTGCTTACTGCAAATGTGGTTTTTGGTCCTTGGGAGATCCTAGCATGAGGGTGAAGACAATATAAGAAACTCATCTGATCTCTCGCCCTTCACCTCTTCTTCGTGCTTGCTTCATCTTCATGTCAAAATAAAAATGCCTCTAGATCATATTGCTGCCTCTTACACTATGGCTTATAGCCAACTTTTTCCTCATCTGTACTTCAAAAGAATTTTTATGTGACATCTGAAAAATGTTATCAGAAGTGTAATAGTTGCAAAAATGTAACATCTGACATATTGTGTATTTTACTGCTACGATGCCTTATTATTATTTTAAAACATTTTTAGTGACTGCCTAAGGATTTATAATATACATCTTTAATTTGTCACAGTCTACCTTGAAATAGTACTCAGTAACTTCACATGTAAGAACTTTACAAAAATATACTTACTATTCTTCCCACCCATCTCTTGCACGTCTTAGACTTTTTGTTGTTGTTATCATTTGCTGTGGTAGAGCAACATAGTTTGTCAGAAGGGAATTAGTAAAGGTTCCTTCATAGGTGCTAGCAACTGCTATGAAATGACACCCTCAGTAAACCCATAGCTCTTGCTGTCCTGAAAAGAGGAAATTGATTTGAGGGTGCAATGCTAAGATAGTGGCTCAGTCTTGCTTTCATGGAGCTGGCCATTTGTCCTTTCTAGAATTTCAGGGATAAGATAGCATCTGAATCCTTTAAGAGGCTATTTTTTAAAAGTTTTTTTTATGTTTTGTTTTGTTTTTTATAATTTCCTCTCCTTTTTAGAAAACTGCTAAGATTTTATCCATTTCAAGCACATTATATAAACGGACTGTGTTTCTTAAATATGGAAAAATTCACTAAAATATTTGCTTGGGTCTGTTGTTTAGCTCTTGTTTCATGTTAACAATGGTGCTGGTAGGATAACAGCCACATATGAGCCCAAAGGTACTGATACTCTCTGTGATGGAAAATGGCACACTCTGCAAGCTAACAAAAGCAAACACCATGTGGTGCTGATCGTTGATGGGAACGCTGTTCATGCAGAAAGTCCACACATCCAGTCCACCTCAGTGGACACCAACAATCCCATTTATGTCGGTGGCTATCCTGGTATGTATGGGTGTCTGCTCTGCTCATTCACTCTCAATGGGGCATTGTCACTGGAGAAAATCTCAGTTCAGGTGGATATAAAATAGGAATTAAGAAAAACGCATGGTTTGGGTGACATATCCTTTGCCATTTAGAAAGGCTATTTCAAATATCTAGGAATTCTTAGAAAATTAAAATAATCTACACATGTAAATTGATCATTAGGTAAGATTCTGAGAACATAGGATATGATGTAAAGTACACTAGATGACTCATTTTAAGGAACATTTTGGGGTGGGTGATCATTTTAGAGGACAAATTTATGTGTCTTATCCTCTCATATTGGCTTTGGGTTTAGAATTATGCATTTCAGTTGTTCCAAACAACTGTTACAAATGTAAACCAAACACCTCTTATGGCTTTTTAAGTCACAAATATGCCTTAAAATTATTACATATTAAGCATTTTCATTGACTTATCACAGAAGTCATGTATGTGGAAAAATGTTATTCTAATTTTGATATAGAAACCAGTTGTTTATTTTTGTTCTTCTTGTGCTGTCCATGTCATTTACCAAAATTAAGCAAAACTTCTCTCCTTTCCTTAACAGCTGATGTAAAGCAAAACTGCCTAAGCAGCCAGACCTCCTTCCGGGGGTGTTTGAGAAAACTCACTCTGATGAAGGGCCCGCAAGTGCAATCCTATGACTTCAGCAGAGCTTTTGACCTACAAGGAGTTTTCCCTCATTCCTGTCCTAGGCCTGAGCCCTGACCTTCAGGGAAACTCCTCAACCTGAAATCAGTCATTACTAATATTTTGAAGAGAATTACTTTTGTGAATCAAAATTTCAGTTTGGATTGTTTCCAACTCAGGTTAAATGTTTCCAGAGAGAAATTTTGTGCTTATGTTAAACTAAAACCACATGTACAACAAATACCTCTATTAAATAGTTTTAAATGTAGAATGAATTCATTGGCTTTCTTTGTTAGCTCTTTTAATGAATCTTTGTAAACATTGAATATTCTGTTAATTACTTGACAGTATTTCATGGTTTACTATTTAACTTTTAAAAAATAAAATATCATTTTTGGCTATAATAGATTACAGCAGAAAATGAATACTTTTCTTTCCTTTTTAACCAAATTTTTAAGTTCTGATTTCTACAACAGAGAAGTAATGCTATTAGTTATGCGCTAGCCAAAGGCACTAGCTGTTCTCCATGTAAGTGTTTAAACAGGCTCCAGGGAGTCACCGAGGGTAAAGGGAGAAAAGGAAGGAGCCAGAACCTCCTTTAGATATTTCATTGTTGTGTCAGGATGTAACAGCACTTTTCAGGACAAAAGAAATAAGGAAAAAAAAAAAAAAAAAAAAAAAAAAAGGCATTGCAACTTTGCAACCTGTTAGCTTTCTTTTTTAAAGTATATTTTATTATGTTGTTACAGTAGTCCCAATTTCTTTCCCTTTGCTCCCCTCCACCCAGAACCCCCTTCCCTCCAGCAATCCCACCCCTCTTAGTTCATGTCCATGAGTCATACATATAAGTTCTTTGGCTTCACTCTTTCCTATGTTATTTTTAACATCCCCCTGTCTATTTTGTACCAACCAATTATGCTTCTTAGTACCTGCGCCATTTCCCCATTTCTCCCCCTTCCCCCTCCCAGCTGGTAACACCTCAAATGATCCTCATACCTAGGATTCCATTCCTATTTTGGTTTGCTTAATTGGATTTTATTTTTATTTTTAAAATTCAGTTGTTGATAGTTGTGAGTTCGTTGTCATTTTAATGTTCATAGTTATGATCTTCTTTTTCATAAATGAGTCCCTTTAACATTTCATGTAATAATGATTTGGTGATGATGAACTCCTTTAGCTTTACCTTGTTTGGGAAGCAGTTTCTCTGCCCTTCCATTCTAAATGATAGCTTTGCTGGATAGAATAATCTTGGTTATAGGCCCTTGCTTTTCATCACTTGGAATACTTCTTGTCAGTCCCTTCTTGCCTGCAAAGTTTCTTTTGAGAAATCAGCTGAGAGTCTTATAGGCACTTCTTTCTAGGTAACTCTGCTTTTCTCTTGCTGCTTTTAAGATTCTCTCTATCTTTCACCTTTGGCATTTTAATTATGATGTGTCTTTGTGTGGTCCTCTTTGGGTCTAGCTTGTTTGGGACTCTCTGTGCTTCCTGGACTTGTATGTCTATTTCCTTTACAAAATTTGGGAAGTTTTTCATTATTTTGTCACATAAGCTTTCAATTTTTTGCTCTTCCTCTTCTCCTCCTGTCACCCCTATGATTCAGATGTTGGCACACTTAAAGTTGTCCCAGAGGTCCCTAAGCCTCTCTCCATTTTTTTCAATTCTAGTTTCTTCATTCTGTACTAGTTGACTGTTTACTTATTCCTTATGTTCCAAATCATTGATTTGAACCCCAGTTTCCTTCCCATCACCATTGGTTTTGTGTGGATTTTCCTTTGTTTTATTTAGCACAGTCTTCACTTCTTCCCTTATGCGTTTGCCATACTTAAGAATATCTGTCAAGCCTGTGAGCATCTTTATCACCAGTGTTTTGAACTCTATGTCTGTTAGATTGGCTATCTCCTTGTCACTTAGTTCTCCTCCTGGAACCTTGATCTGTTCCCCCCTTTTGGGAAATACTTCTCTGTCTCCTCACCTTGACAGGTTCCTATGTTTGTTTGCCTCTGTGTCTTAGGTAGAACTGTCACACCTGTTATGTTGTAAGGGGCAGAGCCTTAGGTATTCATCAGTACAGGGCAACCCATTTCACCACATTGTGACACTGTATATGAGGGAGGGGTCTGAGAGGGAACAATGCTGCTTACTCAGCACTTGCCCCTTTTCCAGGCACTTCTCCTACTTCCGTGTGGGACTGGCGCCTCTCTAGCTGTTGCCCTGGCCATCATTCCCAGAGTGGGTGGGTCTGCACATGTTCTAGGACCATGGGGGCCCTTTAAACAAGTGGACTCTACTGGGAGACCAGCAGTTTCTTCCTCCTCCCCAACCCCCACTGGTTTGCACAGTCAGAAGCAAAGAGGCTTTATTTTCCCTGGCCCTGGGACCATGAGCTGTGCAGTGTAGTCTGGAGCTGGGCGCACTCTCCAGGTGTCCCTCCCTACTTTTTAAAACATGTTACTGTGCTTTCCGCCGGACGGCTGCTGCCACCGCTGCTGCTGCCACCACACCACATCCTCTCTGCCCCGGCTCCGCCCCTCCTACCTGTCTGAATGAGTATTTCTTCTTTATATCTCTGTTTGTTGGACTTCCATGCAGCTTGATTTTCTGGAACCCCTGGTTGTCTCTAGTTTTGAGGTAGTTATATTCCTTTTTAGTTGTGGTGGGAGATGCAGTGTGTCTGTCTAGGCCTCCATCTTAGCCAGAAGTCAAGCTTTTCTTTCATTGTCAATTTTTTTTCACCCCTTGGAATGAGAGAGTTCTCCTTGATCAGCTACTTTTCCTGGGAGAGTGTATATAATTTCAAAAGAAGGAAACTTTAAAAGCCACACATACTCATACATTTTTTTAATGAACTAAGTAGTTTTAAACCCAGATTGCTGAAGTCTTATTTGGTTCCCTCCAAATGGATTTCATTCTGCTCTGCAGCCATGGCTTGGGTCAAAATGGCTGTTATTTCATAATCTTTAGAAAAATGATTTCATTTTTCAAATGCTTATCTGAAGAGAGGTCTCTACCTCTCTTAGCGGTGACCTGCTTTTCCAATATGGAAGATTATAAATTCAATTTATATTTCTGTGAGAGATTTTAATTTGATAAACAAGGAAGGCAACTGTGGTCATGTTCCCTGTCCCTCTTCTGTGCCTTGCTCATGTCTCTGAACTCTTGTGGTAATCTGTACCTCCTTCCTGGTTAAATATCAACATGAAGATATTAGCAAAAGGTAGCAGCCAACTGTAGAAGTCTGAGTTCTGTGGCACTTGGCAACTTATGAATGCATACTCCTGCAGTCTAAAGGCAGCCCCTTGGGCAGCTTGTTTAGGAAAGAGCATTTGCATCTCAGCAGTGAAAATGCACAAGGGGGCTGTGGGTGGCTTTTCTGTTCATTTTTCCATGGAAACCATCTATAGCTGGAGTTGACATGCCAGACCTTGGTCCATCATGTTGGAAGAGGAAGTGATTCAAACAAGGAAAAAGACAGACTGTAGAGTTGCCATGGACTTTGGGCTCCTCCCTCCCTCCTTCTTCCCTCTGTCCCTCTTTCCTGCTCTCCCTGACCACTTATTAATAGAGCTAAAACAGAGTTTGGGCGTTTCATGGTTATACCTATCCACGAGGCCTCTCTTAAAAGATCCCCTCAAGGGAACATCCACTTCTCCCATCTTTGGCCTCTCACAGAGAAGAGCAAGCTGGGTTTAGATGTCTTCCCATGAGGGTTGAGAGCCTGGGCTCCAGCTCTAACACCTGGCTTTCACTCTTGCTGCTGGGCCTCATACCAGTTCCTTACCCTCCCTCAGCAAGACTGGATTCAGGCCCTTAGAGTAAGGTTGCCAGATAAAATACAGGACCCAATTAAACTTGAATTTCAGGTAAACAACCAACATGTTTTGAGTTTATATACTAGGACATATATATGTGTATATGTGCGTGTGTACTTTTCTTTGCTAAATCTGGCAACCCCACATGCTGTATATATATGTGTGTGTGTGTATATGTATGTGTATGTATACATATATGTGTGTGTATATTTTTTTTTGCTAAATCTGGCAACCCCACTTGAGAGGCCCCAAAGACATAAGAAGGTTATGACACCCCTCCCCTCACTGTCAAATGATTCCCCTCACTGTGAAATGATTCAAAGTAAAAACAACCTACAACCTGAAAGACCACAAAAGTCCATGTGGTAGGAACACTTAACATGAGATGTATCCCCTTAGAAAAATTTTAAGTGCATTATATACAGTATTGTTTACGAGAGGCACAATATTAACTATAGGCACAACAAATCTCTAAAACTTTCCATCTTACATAACTGAAACTTTATACTCATTGAAAAACAACTCTGCCCCCGCCCCCACTGGCAATTGCCATTCTACTTTCTGTTTTGTATGAGTTTGACTATTTTAGATAGTTCAAATAAATGGTATTATGAAGGGCTTGTCCTGTGGCTAGCTTGTTTCCTGCAGGTTCATCCATGTTGTCAAATATGGCAGGGTTTTCTTATTTTTTTAAGGCTAAGTGATATTCTATTACATGTATTTTATTATCTATTCATCCATTAATGGACATAGGTTGTTTCATATCTTGGCTACTGTGAATAATGCCATGATGAACATAGAAGTGCAGATAAATCTTTGAGATCTTGATTTCAATTATTATTTAATTTTTGAAGGACCACCATATTATTTTCTATAGTGGCTGCATCATTTTACATTTCCACCAACAGTACACAAGGCTTCCAATTTCTTCGCATCCTCACCAACAATTATCTTGTTGTCTTGTTAATAGCAATCCCAACAAGTTGAAGTAACACTTCATTCTGGTTTTGATTTGTATTTCTCTGATGATTAATGATGTTAGATATCTTTTCATATTTTTGTTGGCTGTTTGTATGTTTTCTTTAGAAAAATACATTTTCAAGTCCTTTTCGCATTTTTAAACCATGTTTTGAGTTTTTTGCTACTGAGTTGCAGGAGCTCCTTATATAATTTAGATATTAACCCTTTATAAGATATACAGTTTGCAAAATCTTATCCCATTCTATAGGTTGCCTTTTGATTCTGTTGTTTCCTTTGCTGTGCAGCATGTGGTAACTTTTTAACTTATTTATTTATTTTTTTGGTCCACCTTTCCAGTTTTTCTTCCATTTTCTCTCAAGTTGTAACTTAGGTTGATATTCTCATTTCATACTGGCATACAAGCAGGCTAGCTATTCTCAAATAAGTTATTGGACCTAAAACTTGTATGGGATAAAGAAAGGATGCTGGTGAGTTGGTAGTCACACAAATTTCAAAGTAAAAAGGAACAGAACAATGAAATAAGGCCAGATTCTGATACAATTTCCTTTCCACTAACACTTGTCAACTCCTTGAATGAAGTATTTGCACCCAGAAAAAAATACCTCAGAGGATCCCATACAATTTCTTTATGTAGCAGAGGCCCTGGAAACAAAGACTGCTCTTTCTTGACTTGGACACTGAAGCCCAATTATATAATCCATTATTGATTTCCCTTTGCTTTCTGTCTATACAACCCATCTCTGAAGTGATGTATTATAATTAGAGATGACACATAACATGACTGAATATGAAACAACCCCATATCAACACAGGCTCATGAATTAAGTGCTAATTTAGTGTCTGAATCAGATCTTAGGGAAAAAATAGATAAAAATGCTCCATTAAAATTTCTGGGGCCAGGATGCATATATGTATTTTTACTATAGAACACTATAAATCATGGGCTAAAGTGCGGTACCATGAGATAAACCAGTCTGGGAACGCTTAAAGAGGTAGTTGCACAATAGCAACATTTATGAGAAGTGGTCCAATTTACAAAGTGCTTTCACATTCACAGTAGTCTGGAGAAGGGGGTGTGGGAGCATGACACGTGGGTCTAAGCCAACAAGCTAAAAGAAAGGGAACTGTTAGAAGTAATGCTAGTGGGGAGTAGAGGATAGGTAGAGAGCTGAGTGGATGGGGCCTGATCATGGAGAGCCCAGAAGTTAAGTAAATAGTAAGTACAGTGCCTTTTGAAGCATCAGAGTCTCCACCAGTGGAGTGTTGTGACAAAACAGTGCATCTGAAATCAACAACTGGCTGGAGAGAGTGCAGTGTGAGTCAGCCAGTTGAGCAAGACTTATTAAGAAGTGACTGATAGCCCTGGTTACTATAGCTCAGTGGATTGAGCATTGGCCTGCGAGCCAAGTGTCGCTGGTTCGATTCCCAGTCAGGGCATATGACTAGGTTGTACTTAAGGTCCCCAGTTGGGGCGCGAGTGAGAGGTAACCACACAGTGATGTTTCTCTCCCTCTATTTCTCCTTTTCCCTCTCTCTAAAAATAAACAAATAAATAAATAACTTTTTTTAAAAGAGTACTGATGATCTCAACTTTATGAAAAAAAAAAGTGACTGATAACCAAGGCAGTGATAAGTCCAGTGTATAGGAATGTTTGGGGCCTCAGCAATATGTTGGCTTTAGGCAGTAAGGGATTATGAGGCTCAGCAGGGAGCTTGGAACAATAAGAATTCCATAAATAGAGGATAAATTGAGAAAAATTATGAGCCTAAATTTTGAATGTACTGAGTTTGAGAGACTGATGAGAACATGTAATGGGAGATATCATAGCTGGTTGGGTGGAGAGAAATGGGGCCCAGTGAGCAGAAGACCTGGCTAGTGGGCACAGTGCGGAGGCACTACTGCCTCCAAGGCCTGTGAAGATCAGCACTGCATACTGGTTGAGGAAACATCAAGATAGACCTTAGAACTACAACTAAGACAAGCCAGCTAAGGAACTCTCACTGGGCATTAGGTGTATGCATATTTTCTGAATGCTGCTAGGTTTCAATGAAGGTTCTTCCATAAAATAAATGTTCAGTCTCAATGGATTCTCAGAGTCTTTGGGATTTCCAAATAGTTTCTCTTACTATATGTTTTATTTCCTCAGGTCATAATTTTTTTTTAAAAGACCAGGGAATTAGTTATGATAGATAAAGAAGTCTCACTAGATGTCTTATGATAGTATTCCTGGTAATGATGACACTCCTTTCTACACCAGTAGCAGAAACTGTTTGATAGCTGATTATATGTTTTAAAATTTCATAATAGCCTATACATTTCTCCTCAGCCATAATAAACTCCCCCCACACAGTGCTATTTGATTTTCTCTCTTGCTTGGAACTACGAAGGCAATTGTGTCCCATGTCCCACCCAAGACTCCACTCACAACCACAAACTGTTATTTTTATACCAGCCTCAGGGTCACTAGTTGCTAATGGCACAGTCCCTCCTGCAGGGTCTCAAAAGCCTAAGAGAAGCATCAGGTCATTTTCTTAGCTTAGACTGTATTGAAAAGCAAAGGGAATGTGAGCATATCTAGCATCTTTTGAAAACTGTTTCCCCTTAGGTGTATCTTGAAGCTTTAACATTTCTTTGTCGGACTAATATTTCACATAATTTTTAAAGTTTTGAAATATCACATATGTTTCAAGTGTGTATAGTTCATGTCTATTTCACTGTGTGCAGTTACATTTTTAGTTTCCATTGTTTTAGTCTTCCTGGACAGCCCATGCAACAGCACTGACAGCTCCAATGAGGGACCTTAGATACGTTCAGTCTTACCCTCAGATGATAAGTGCTCCTTGATGATCCTCTAGCTGTATCATAGCTCCTTTCAGGACTATATTGTGTTGGATATGTCTTGGGCATTTCTCTCAGAACTAACATCATTAGGATCTGTGGGACATTATTAGTAAGTAATTGTTGAATTGAATATTAGTTTATCATTTTTTCCTAAAAACACCCCAGGAGCATAGTTCTTCCTATGAATTTCAAATGTTCTTTTCAAATATAATTCCTCTGAGCCATCTAATAAAGATAAAATAAATGTTGGAACAAGCCTCTTTTGCAAGATATTCCCAAAAGAAGTTCTATAGGCTTAACAGCTTTCATAATATGAAGTAAAATTTTCAGCTTAATATATTCTGAAATGCCACAACTATCAGGACTCTTTCACAGGGTGACAAAGACATACATAGCTCATGTTCCTTTCAGTCTCTTGCAGTGTCCAACAGTTGGACCCACAACAGCTGTATGAAGCAAGGAGTTGAAGACCCAATGGAAATCATTTTTTTCTCTCTCTGAGTAACACAATTTAGAAATGATATTTCCTTCTCAGAGTATATTTAGTGTGTAATACTTAATTATAAAGTATTAAAACAGAAACTCTAGTGTAAATATTAAAGAGCTGTGGCCTCTGTTTATGTAATTAAAGGAATTGAGGAGCTACAAAAGAGTAAAGTTTATGGCAGTTTTTACTGAGAACCATTATAAGCATGAAGCATTTAATCAATAATTTAATTCTTAGCATGTGTTCAAAACCCCAACATGATTTTGTTACAAATAAAAAATAGTAATAGCTTTGATAAAAATTGAAGAATGCTTGAGTTGTGTTTCTGTTAGGTAGTCAGAAGAGAACAATTAGGGACAGAGCATCAGTCCCGGCAGCTGGCGAAAGTTTGTGAGGAATAGACACACCAGAGGTTATAGCTGGGGCTCTGCAAGCAAACTAGAAAGGTAAGTAGGATTTAGGTGTGGATAGGAAGTTAGTGAGTCTGATTAATACTGTGTGGTTTAAATGTAATGCTGTACACTTGAAGTTTAATTAAATCAAACATGGAATTTAAGAAGAAATTTGAGTGAGAAGGACAAAAGAAAAAATAGAAAATAATCTGGAAGGCTAACCTGATTAAGTCTGGCTGGAAAAGAAATGTTCAAATTTGACTCTGTGGAAAGCTTTTGCTCTTCCAGGTGAGATCAGAAATGAACTGAAGAAAGCACTGCTTAGTAAGCTAGCCTAAAAAGGAACACTTTCTTCCTTTCATTAAATGGAATTGAGTAACTTGAGGGGAAGACAGAGGGGAGAAGAATCCTAAACTAATAAAGCGACTAGGCAAATCAGTGAATTATTGCTGACTCTTGTAGCAATTCCCAAAGTCAAGTAGAAATAGATGCATGTGTGTATTTAATTGATGTTAACAATGGAAAATGTTAGACTTCACAGTCTAAACATAACCTAGTTGATTCCTTATTAAAACAGAAAACATCAACAGTTCTTCAAAGGTTTAAAATAGGACCCAGAGTCTATAATCCATAACATTCACCATGTCCAGGATATAGTTCAAAATCTCTCAACATACACACAACCAGGAAAATAGGACCAATTCTTAAGGGAAAAAACAACTCACCAAATGCCAGTCCCAAAATGGAATTACCAGACACAGACCTTAAAACAATTATTATATTTATACTTCATCAGGGAAAGCACATTTGCAATAAATGAACTGATACAAATTTTCAACAGAGAAATGGAAAACAGAAAAAGAAACCAACTGAAAACTATTGAACTGTAAGTACAATATCTGAAGGGAAAAAATTCACTAGACAGATTCAATATCAGAATGGCGATGGTAAAGGTCAGTAAAATTGAAGATAGAACAATAAAAATTATCCAACCTATCAAATAGAAAGATAAAAAGTTTTAAAAATAAACTCTGAGTGTTAGGTACCTTTAGATAACATCTAAAGATCTAACATAGTATAATTTTTAGATTCCCATAAGGAGAGGAGAAAGATTGGAACAGAAAAAATATTTTCAGCAAAAATGACCAAAAGACTCCTCAAATTTAATGGAAGACATAAATTTACAGATTCAGTACAGTGAGCAAACTACATAAAGAATAAGCTCAAAGGAAAAAAATCCCTCAATACATAATAATGAAACTCTTAAAATATAAAAATAACTAAAAATTCTTGAAAGCAGCCAGAGGGGAAGAAAAGCACTTCTCTTTCTTTTTCTATCTCACTTCCTTCCCCCCACTCTCTAATAAATAAATTTTTGTAAAAGAACACATAGATCAATATAAACAACCCAATTAAAAACGAGCAAAAGATTTAAACAGATTTTTCACAAAAGAAGAAATATGAATGGCCAACACACAGAAGAAAAGATGCTTGGCATCATTAGTCAGAGAAACTCAAATTAAAACTACAATGAGACCCAACTACATACCCTTCAGAATGGCTAAAGGGACATTGAGCAACTGGAACGTTGTACATTGCTGGTGGGAATGTAAAATGGTATAACCACCATGGAAAACAGTTTGGTAATTTCTTTAAAAAGTTAAATATACATCCACCGTACATTCCAGCTCTTCTTGGTATTTATCAAAGACAAATACAAACATATATCAATCTACACAAAAACATATAGATAAATGCTCTTAGGAGCTTCATTTGTAGTAGCTATAAACTTGAAACATCCTAGATATTCATCAATAGAAGAATAAAGTACATATAGTATATTCATATAATGGAATATTACTTAAAAATAACAAGGAATAAACTATTGCTTTATCAACAACATAGATGAACCTCAGAAAGATTTTGAATAAAAAAAAATTACGCAAAAATATAGTCGATATCGTTTATATAAAATTCTAGAAAATGTCCAGGGCCAAGGTGGAGAGAGGACTAGATTACAGAGGGCATTAAGAGACTGATAGAACTACTGACTGTCTTATTTGTGGTGATGGCTTCATAGGTGTATACATATATCAAAACCAACCACTTTATATAACTGGTGATTCATTGTACTTAATATACCTCAATAAAGTCATTAAAAAAATCAGTTAAAAATGTGACTTCCCCAAATCCTCTCTCTTTGGTCTTGTAGCTGTTAATAGCAGAATGAATTTAAATTCCAGATAGGCATTTGAACTTGATACCCGAAAGCATGCTGATAAAATTGTGCAGTGCATTTTTCAGGGAAAAACAGCATGGTTGACCAAGGACCAGCTCTCCATTAAGCAAAATATTCTGTAATTGATGCTGCCAAGGTAATTGAAATTTTTGTTTATGTTATGATTAATGAGAAATTTCTATTGTTCCAGATTTTTCCAATTTACAGACTATGAAGTGATGAGAAATGAATTTTTAATTGATTAAGGACCTAGTAGGCCCCAGTGTAGTCATTTTAAAAGTGTACAAATAGCAGGTAAAGACAGATAGAAGGCTTGTGTAATTTGACTCAAAAGACTCTGGAAGGAAATTTTGAAAAAAAAATACAATTCATCCTGAACCTAATAGGCCCATTCAGAAACCAGGAGAATATGCCAGGGTATGAATCTTTAGACAATTTTGGAAGGGGTGAGGTTGAGAAGGAGTGAACAAAAGGTTGACTGAGACAGTATATTGCTATGTGGGCACTTTCCCACAGGAAAACAAAATATAGTTCTTGATTTTATAGATTTTTTTTCCTTTACCAGTCTGATCTTAAATCACTGAGAAGTCATTTCAGTTATTTTAGGTCAACAATCACTATCACTGTTAATATGATACTTTTAATCATGAATAGAATTATTTGTTGTTGTTGTTGTTGTTGCTGTCCAATGATCTTGAGTTGAAATATTTTCCTTTGTAGTAATTAACTGGCCAGGTGTTCCACTGCACCACTGTTGACGGCATCTATGGTGTTCTGAGAGTGGTGGCCATCAACACTGCAGCGCATAGACTGGGCAATCTCTAGGATCTCTTTAATGGTTCCAGAGAGTTCTCTAGCTAAAGATCAGTGCTGCTTCTGTTGGGCAATGTTGACAATCTCATCAAAAGTGATATTTTCCCCTGTACTTAATGTTTTCTGCTTTTTTCTTTCTTGTGGTGGTTCTTTGAGGGCTCTGGTGATCAGGGCAGAGGCAGAAGGCACCCCCTCAATCTGGGACTGTCTGTTCTGAATGGTCAGTTTCACTGTAATCCTCAGACCCTTCCAATCACCAGTTGCTTTGGTGATGTCATTACTAACCTTTTTTGAAGACAGACCCAGGGGACCAATGAATGACTCCATTTAATCTTTAAATACTAAAATTCCACTTTTGCTGTGACTTAACTCTGCAGGCATGCAGTGTATATTTTTCTCACATAAATTTCAATATATTTCATTTCTAATCCCCTAAATGTAGATGCTTAATGAATTTTTAATATTGACTTTGTTTCCCTATTTTTCCTGACTTTAACTTAGATCCTACCTATGTCTAAGGTTTAAAATATAATGTAGGTACAAAGGATTACAAAAGAAACAAAAATCAATAGTCATAGTCCTGACTTCTCATTCAAAATCCATTCTCATTGTCTACTATGCATTTTCATTTGGATGTGTCACCCAGCACCTCAAACTCACCTTGTCTAAACATGCCTATATCCTACCCCCTCTATACCACTCAGTTAGCTTCACCTCTAGCTTCCTTTTTTTGGGGGGAGGGGTTCCACCATCATTTTTTCAAATGGTTATAAATTTTCCTATTGCTAGAAGTGTTAGGATAATCTTAATACTCATATTCAATCAGTGACCTAGTGCTACTACTTTTTCTTTCAAAATATTTTTTGCATTACCAACTTTATTACTATATATTAGTTTGTCTTTTTTCATTCATTGAATAAATAAATATTGCACACCAATGATATCAAAGGCACCATTCTTGGCCCTGGGGATAGGGCCGTGAATAAAACAAACAAAGTCATGCCCTCCTGACTTCATCTGTCCTACTACCTTGGTGTCAGTCTCTTTCAGCTTGTGGGCTCTCTGCTCTGTGCAGCCAGCTCACACTGCTAAAGTATCCTTTGATCATATTGCTGGTCTGCTTCTAGCTTCTCAGAAGGCTCTATAAAATGAAACCCACCTCCTGGAGTTCCAGTTTTCTACAGCCTATGGAGGATCATCTTGAACTCCTTACCTCCCTGAAGCCTCTGTTCCAGTCAAAATGGATTCTCCTCTCCATGAATATGTCTTGGCTCATCCCCACTTCATTACTCTTGCCTTTCTACTCTTCAAGCTATAATTTATTCCTCTCCTCTGTCTGCATGTGAAATTTTAAATGCCTCCTCTCGTGTGAATTTTTTTCCAGCCTTCTTCAACTAACAGACATCTCTTCCACTTCTGAATTAGTTCACATATACCTGGCAATTAATCATGGTTTATCTTAGGGTATTCTTTCCCCAACCTTAATCAGTGCTTCTTAATTAACAGTGAATTCCTGATATATATGATGGCAAGAATTTGAAAAGACTCCTTCTTTGAGGAATAATCAGTTCTGGCCTATTACATTCTTTGTATTTTTACTGTTCCTGTAATCCCACCGCTGCCATATGTAAGGCCCTGGCTGGTTTAGCTCAGTGGATTGAGCGTCGACCTGCGAGCTAAGTGTCGCTGGTTCGATCTTCCAGTCAGGGCACATCAGAGAAGGAAAACTCTGACTCCAAAAAACCTCCGCTGCCTTGCGGCATACCTCTTCAGGGGAAAGGCTAAGGGAGTAAACCCCAACAGAAAATCCGGAGCCGGAGTCCCTAAGGCGGTTCGACGTTGTAGTCAACACCGGCAACTCCTGCGGCGCACCTGAAGCCAAGCTGTATTGACTCCGTCTTTCCCTTGGACCCTTCAGCTGCGAAGAGAGGGGGGGTCTGCTGCATAGGCAACAGCAGACCCTCCATATCACCCTGCCCAGGCTCTGTAGCTTCAGCTTCACTGGAGAGGACACTCCAGTGTCATCACAAGATGTCGATTCAACACGGGAGGAGACAGATACCGTGTCACTCCCGAGTTGGACTGCACAGCCATTCTCGGCGGTGCAGATAGACTCTTAAGAAGCTACACCATCTTCTCTTGAGACGGACGGCTGCCGACGACGAATCAAACACATGGTTTAAAAAAATAGAAGAGGAGGAAATAATTCCTAACTCATTCTATGAGGCCAGAATTAATATTAAAGATGAATAATATGTAATATCAAATATCTAATATCAAAGATAAAAACACTAGAAGAAAACTATAGACCAATAATCTATGAAAATAAATAAAGGAAACCTCATTTAAAATGGAGTCAAGAAGCCCTAAAGGGGTTACATCTCATCCATCTACCACTCCTTACAGCCTAAATAACCAGCAGGTAGAAGATAAGAATCATTTTGAAAAGGGAGGACATTAATCACATGGGAATTTCATCTCCTTTTTAAAAATGGAGATGGCTCAAATATACTAACTCCATGAGGCTGTCCATGCTCAGACAAAAGTTGCAAAAATATATAGACTAAAAACACCAATATTATAAAATAGAGGGAAAGAAAATGACATTCAGGACCTCTGGCCAAGATGGAGACATAGACAGACATGCTATATCTCCCTCCACAAATAAAAAGGAATACAACTGCCTCAAAACTAGAAACAAAGTTCCAGAAAATCAAAGTGCATGGAAGTCCAGCAAACAAAGATATAAAGAAGAAATACTCATCCAGACAGGTAGCAGGAGCAGAAAGGACAAAGAGTGGTGGTGGCAGCAGTGGCAGGTTGGCAGAAAGCACAGTCACACAATTTAAAAAGTCAGGAGGGACACCTGGGGAGCATTCCCAGCTCCTCACTGGACCTCTCAGCCCATGGTCACAGCACCAGGGAAAATCAAGCCTCATTGCTTCTGACTGTGCAAACCAGTGCGGGTTGGGGCAGAGTAAGAAACTGCTCGTCTCTCAGCAGAGTCCATTTGTTTAAAGAGCCCCTACAGTCCTGGAATGTCCGCAGACTCACCCACTCTGGGAACACCAGCCAGGGCAGCAGCTAAAGGGAAGCCAGTCTGGTGCAGAAGTAGGAGAGGTGCCTGGAAAAGGGGCAAGTGCTGGGCAGGCAACATTGTTCCCTCTCGGACCCCTCCCCGACATACAGTGCCCCAAGGTGGTGAAACAGGTCACCCTGTACTGACGAATCCCTAAAGCTCCACCCCTTACAATGTAACAGGAACGACAACTCTACCTGGGATGTGGAACAAACAGACACAGGAGCCTGTCAGAATGAGGAGAGAGAGAAGTATGGCCCAAAATGGGGAATGGATCAAGGTTCCAGTGGGAGAACTAAGTGATGAGGAGATAGCCAACCTAACAGATGAAAAATCCAGAACACTGGTGATAAAGGTGCTCACAGGCTTGATAGCTATGCTTGAGTATGGCAAACACATAAGAGAAGAAGTGAAGGCTATGCTAAGTGAAATGAAGGAAAATCCACACAAAACCAATGGTGAAGGGAAAAAAAAAAACAGGGATCAAATCAATGATTTGGAGCATAAGGAAGAAAAAAACAGTCAACCAATGCAGAATGAGGAAGCAAGAATTGAAAAAAAATGAGGAAAACTTCCAAAATTTTGCAAAGGAGATGGACATACAGGTTTGGAGAGCACAGAGGGTCCCAGATGAGCTGGACCCAGAGGGGACCACACCAGGACGCATCATGAATTAAATGCCAAGGCTGAAAGATAAAGACAGAGTCCTGGGGGCAGCAAGAAAGAGGTGGAGAGTTGCCTACATGGGGGTGCCTATAGGACTATCAGCTGATTTCTCAGAAGACAATTTGCAGACAGGAAGGGACTGGCAAGCAGTATTCAATGTGATGAAAAGCAATCTACAACCAAGATTACTCTATCCAGCAAAGCTATCATTTGGAATGGAAGGGAAGATGAAGTGCTTCCCAGACAAGGTGAAGCTAAAGAAGTTCATCATCACCAAGCTATTATTATATGAAATGTCAAAGGGACTTACTTAAGAAAAAGATCAAAACTATGAACACTGAAATGACAACATGAGAGAGACTCTGGGTCCCTTGGAGTGGATGAAGAAACTACTCAGACACTCACCATCTGAGGAAGGAAAGGAGGAGGTTATCTACTTTCTACATGGGAAATGCATAAGGAAAAACATGCAGCCCCTTACCAAATGGTTGGGAATAATAACAAAGGGAAATGCAGATCAATACAGGGTTTAGGCGCCCAGGTATTTTACACAAGTTCAAAATATTTACTCTTGCTTAGTCGTTCTGTTTTTTTACATCCTACTGACAAGAATTTGGGGCTGTTTAGAGAAAAACAGAGCAGGTTCCCTTTTCCTTAAAAGCCACTTTTTATTTCTATTCTATCTATAAAATCTCCTTGAGGGTGGGATTCAGAGCAAGCATAAAAGACAACCTGCGGGCTAAGGGCCCAGTGGGGGGCAGCTCTGCACAGCGGTCGAAGTCTTTTAAACCATGCCTGTCTGTCCCCCACAACAACAAACTCACAACTAACAACAACTGAATCTAAAAATATAAAAACAAAATCCAACTAAGCAAACCAGAATAGGAACAGAATCATAGGTATGGGGATCATTTTGGAGGGTTATCAGCTGGGAGAGGGGAGGGGGAGAAATGGGGAAATGGTGTCGGGACTAAGAAGCATAATCAGTTGGTACAAAACGGACAGGAGGATGTTAAGAATCATATAGGAAAACCTGGCTGCTGTGGCTCAGTGGATTGAGCACTGGCCTGCGAGCCAAGTGTCGCTGGTTCGACTCCCAGTCAGGGTACATGACTAGGTTGCACGTCAGGTCCCCAGTTGGGGGCACGCGAGTTAGAGGCAACCACACAGTGATGTTTCTCTCCCTCTCTTTCTCCTTTCCCCTCTCTCTACAAATAAATAAACAAATAAATTATTTAAAAAAAAGAATAATATAGGAAAGGGTGAAGCCAAAGAACTTATATGCACGACCCATGGATATGAACTAAGGGGGGTGGGATTGCCAGAGGGAAGTGGGGTACTGGGTAGAGGGGAACAAAGGGGAAAAATTGGGACCTCTTTAACAACATAATCAATAAAATATACTTAAAAAAAAAAAGAAAATGACCCTCATTTTAGAAGTTTACCCTCTCTTCAACTGAACCCTAAAGAAATTGTCATGCTGAATGGTGGAACTTGGTATTTCTGTTTGTTCATTGTCATCTGTTTCATGTTTAGATGTGTGGGAGTGGCTTACTCATGGTTTACTTTAGAAAATTAGCAGAGTTGCAGCTTTTATTCTCTATGCAACAAAAGCTTAGAACCTGTTACAGGGATATTAAAATATAAGTTGCAGAGTACAGATGATAATTAGTTATGCAAATAAAAACTTTGATTTGTTAAAAATAAATTTAAATAAGTAGACCTAGTAAAGCAAATTGCCCTCCTTACTGTGGGTGTATTTTATCAAATTATTGAAAATCTACGTGTAACAAAAAGTTAATTTTTAAAAAACTTTTTAGTGGCTAGCATGCTATGGTGTTTTTAATAAGGTGTTATACTAAGTACTACTTCATTAGACATTGTAAGACTGAAGGAAAGGTGAGAATAATTCTGTGAGCCACTAAGTTATATAAAAGGATACCCATGCTCTTGGTCTTAAGAAACAGCCAATGGCATTGATATTTTGTTAAAAAGAAGTGTGGGGAAGGAGGAACTTCGATTAAAAAAGAAAATATCAACTGAAGGTGTATACACTAATATCATAGTTGACATTTTAAGAAAAATGTAAAATATTCAATTCTCCCACTCATTAAGACAAAAAAAAGGTGGAGCATGTGGACTTCCGGCCAAGATAGAGGCATAGACAGACATGCTGCGTCTGCCTCCACAACTAAGAAGGAATACAACTACCTCAAAACTAGAAACAACCAGAAGTTCCAGAAAATAAAAATGCATGGAAGTCCAGCAAACAAAGATATAAAGAAGAAATACTCATCCAGACAGGTAGGAGGGGTGGAGCCTGAGCGTGGTGGTGGCAGCAGCCGCAACAGCAGCAGGCTGGCGGAAAGTGCAGTCACATGTTTTAAAAAGTCAGGAGGGACACCTGGGGAGCGTTCCCAGGTCCTCACCAGAGCAGCTCACTACCCCAGCTCTGGGGAAAATCAAGCCTCATTGCTTCTGACTGTGCAAACCAGTGGGGGTTGAAACGGAGGCAGAAACAGCCAGTCTCTCAGCAGAGTGAGCTTGCTTAAAGGGCCACCACAGTCCTAGAACATCCGCAGACCCACCCACTTTGGGAACGACGGCGAGGGTAGCAGCTAGAGGGGCGCCAGTCTGGTGCGGAAGTGGGAGAAGTGCTTGGAAAATGGGCGAGTGCTGGGCAAGCGGCATTGTTCCTTCTAAGACCCCTCCCCTGCATATATCACCACAACGTGGCAAAACAGGTCACCCATTACTGACAAAATCCTAAGGCTCCGCCCCTTACAATGTAACAGGAGTGACAGCTCTCCCTTGGAAGCAAACAAACACAGGAGACTTCCGGCCTAGGCTGAGACGCTCCATCTTCCTCCACAACTAAGAAGGAATACAACTACTGCAAAACCAGCAATAACCAGAAGTTCCAGAAAATAAATGGAAATCCAACATATGAAGTTATAAGGAAGTGGTGCTCATCCGGACAGGTGAAAGGGGCAAAGCCGAGGAGGAGAGGTCAAGCTGAGCTGTCCATGGCAGCAGCAGCGACAGCAGCAGGACAACGGTAAGCACAGACACCCGTATTTAAGGGGAGGCGAGAAGCACCTGGGCAGCACCCCGGCTGCAGACCAGACCCGTCAGCTTGAGATTCCAAAGCCGGGAAAGGCAGACCTCCATTGCCTTGGACTGTGAGGCCCGATGGGAGTGGGGATGTAGGAGGAGGCTTCCAGTCTCTCAGCGGAGAGTGAATGGCAGGACTCCATCTTGGACCCCCACCCCCTCAGAGAATGCCACAGTGTTGTGAGACGGGTCGCCCGGTTGTGACGAGTGCACGGGGCTCTGCCTTCTATAGCGTAGGAGGTGTGACAGTCCTGTCCAGGAAGCAAAAGTAAACACAAAACTGTTCAAGATGGCACAGATCATGATAGAGATCCCAGTGATGCAGCTGACCAGACAGCAAATATCTAATTTAATGAAGCAGCAGATAGAAAATCTTTCTGAGGCACAGTTCAGAGCTTTGGTTGTAAAAGCACTTACAGACCTAACATCAGATCTTAAACAAGATAGGGAAGGAATGAAAGCTAGTCCTGCTGAAATGAACAAAAACACATATGAAACTAGTGAGGGCAAGAAAACCGGGGATCAAATCAACAAATTGAAACATAGGGAAGGAACAAACAGTCAACCAGTCAGAAACAGGGAATAAAAGTGAGGAAAATGAGGAGAGGCTCAGAAACTTATCAGACAGCTATAAGCAGGCCAGCATTCAAATCATAGGGTTGCCATAAGGTGAAGAAGAAGAACTAGAAATTGAAAAATTATGTGAAAAAATAATGAAGCAGAACTTCCCTAACTTGGGGAAGGAAATAGACTTACAGGTCCAGGAAGCACAGAGTTCCAAGAAAACTGGACCGAGGGAGAACCACACCAAGACACATTATAATCAAAATGTCAAAAATTAAGGCTAAAGAGAGAATCTTAAAAGCAGCAAGAGAGAAGAAGAGAATTATGTACAAAGGGGTCACAATAAGACTGTTAGCTATTTTGGAAAAGAAACTCTGCAGGCAAGAAGGGACTCATAAGAAATATTCAAAGTAATGCAAAGCAAAAACCTACAACCACGATTACTCTATCCAGAGAAGCTGTCATTCAGAATAGAAGGGCAGAGAAAGTGCTTCCAGGACAAAGTAAAACTGAAGGAGTTCATCAGATCCAAACCACTGTTATATGAAATGTTAAAGGGACTAGTTTAGGAGAAAGAGGATCAAAACTATGAACATTAAAATGAAAACTGTATCACAACAACCAACAACAGAAGCTAGGGAACCGAAACAAAGAAAAACTAAGTAGGCAATGAGAGTGTGAACAGAATTATAGGTATGGGGAAAATTATGGGGGGAGGTCAGCAGATAGGGGAAAGCGGGGAAAGGGAGGGAGATGGTACAGGAATTAGGAAGCATAGTAGGAGGGAGTGGAGTAGATAGGAAGATGTGGAGAAGAACTATATGCACAACCAATGGGCATGGACTAAGGGGGTGGGGGGGACAACTGGAGGGAGAGATTGCAACAGAACCCCTGGGCTGCTCCGATTGAAACAGAACCCAGGAGCTGTTTAGTTGGGTCCCGATTTCCCGTCGCCAGAATTATAACTCTCAATACCAGAGTTTAATAAAAAGAAAAAGAATTGTTAATTTGCACATAGTTCTGCCTCCCCACTACCAAACCAGACCAGTCTTAGAAAAGTCAGAAACACCGTTTCCCTACTTCCTAGACACAGTTCAACTTTACCAGTAGCTGCCAATCATTAAATTCTGATTGGGGAGGTCCGTCTGTGTTGTGGTGCCCTCCAGCTCTCAATGCAAAACCGCGTGGATTCTCAGCATCCTTGTAAACTGCCCTCTTCCTGCGTGGATCTTCTCTCCTTCTCAAAACCGCATGGTGAGAGCCTTCTTAAAGCAGCCTGGAGAGCCCCCTCTTCCAAGCCACCTGGAGGGAGTGCATGCTAAAATGTGCGCAGCTGCTTATATATCCCTGACTGAGTCCTCTGATGTGGTGGGTGTTGCAACCAGTTCTGACCATTTACAGAACCCTACACAGACTCTATAGGCTCCTTCTGTACCATCCCAGAGTCCAAGACCCCTCTCATGTTCCTGGGCCTTGGAAATTTCAAAGCAGATCTTTGTGCGACAAAGTTTCCAGCCACTAGCCCCAGGCATGCAAAGGCATCCTGAAAGCTGCTTCCTTTTCCCTATCGTCCAGCCACAAACTCTGGGGTTTGTTTTTGCACTCCCCTGTTTCTGTAACAGGATGTCATTGAGTGGAGGGGAACAAAGGGAAAAGAAATTGGGACAACTGTAACAGCATAATCAATAAAGCATATTTAAAAAAAAAGACAAAACTATTAACGAATATATTATTTCCTTATCAATCCTTGTTTAGAGAGGGAAAAAACAGATAACAGATAGATAAATGATAAGATAATAGATCTTTTTGTTTGGAAGTTGTTTGGAGGGTTGGTTGGAGGTTAACTCCCTTGGAGGGTTTACATTGTCAACCAATGGTTGTTGGCACCAATTCTATGTCTATAGGAATCTCCAATTTGGTGTGTGGTAAAGAAGGAAACTTTAATTCAGTGTGGAACAGCTCAATGGTGATATAGCACAGCTGTAAAAACAGCCAGGCTCTGAGTCCACCCTGGAGCCAGCCCCCTCTCCTGGTAGACTGCTCAGCTCCTTGCTGGTCTGCTCCATTCTGTGCCAGTCCGATCTGGCCTGCATTGGTCTGCTTTGCCTTCCTCTGCTCTACTCTGTGACTATGCTCCGCATCTTCAGTGTTTCAGCTTCAACCAGGGAAATGCAGTCTTCAATGGAAAGAGAAAGTGTGCTCCCAGAGCCATGGAGGAGCTGGCTTATATTGACAGAAGTCCCTGCCCCTAGTCCATAATTGGTCTGTCCTCAAGCAAATGAGGACTCTAAATTCTCAGTTTGATTGGTCCAAAAGGCAATGTCCTGATTGGTCACAATGAAGTGGCTCAGATTAGTCAGTAAAGAAGCTGATGGGGATATATGAGAGGGGGACCCAAAGAAACCCAGAATTTTTAAAAAATTGTGTAAGAACATGTTTAAATTTCAGTCAGCTTTGAAGTACTCTCCATTTGATGCAATACACCTATCAAGACATTTTTCCACTGTTCAAAACAGCTTTTGAACTCATTGATTTTAATGCCTTTTAGTGTTTCTGCTATCTTTTGTTTCACCTCTTCCACATTGGCAAAACATTTCCCTTTGGGGACTTCTTTCATCTGGGGAAACAAAAAAAGTCACTTGGTGTGAGATCAGGTGAATAGGGAGGGTGGGGCATGGGCATCATGCCATTTTGAGTCAAAGACTGCTGAACACTTAGTATGGTGTGGGCAGGTGAACTCGTAAATTACCCATTATGAAATGGGCAAACACATTGAAAGTCTTCAAAAAAATATTCACTGAAGCTGAATGCAGCCTCTCACAATAATGTCAGCCGGTACACAGATACAGATGGGTTCCTAGAACACTAACATAGCAAAAGAAGCTTGTACTACAAGGGGCCTGCTGGGTATTTTGGGGTCCCCCATAATAACTGTGAAACTCTGATGGGATGGGTAAAACCTTAGTACTAATGTTTGAAACAGAATTCCTCCTTTATAAGGACTGGCTCAGAAGGCAGAAACAGTGTGCAGGTAGGCAGTGCAGTGCAAAGACCCCTATGTAGAAATGTCTGTTAGGTTGTTTTGTTTTGTTTTGTTTTGAGCCAAGTTAGCCATCAGGAGCTCTTCTTAGTAGGTATTGTCTTTCTCGAGTACTTAACCACAAGTTCTGATGTTTTTGTTAGGAAAATATTGTCACCTATTTTTACCCAGGTGTCATGTCAGGGTTACCATAGCCTGGATCCTTGCCTCCACACACATGTATTTTCATTTGCTTTGGTCACACTTACCTAAAGACAATTTCTTAGTGTGTAGAGCGTTATGCCATCACACAGCTCAGACTGGCTGGGTGCCACCTTTGTTAATCTCATGTATATATATGGACCCCTGCTGTTCAAGGGATGTGAATGAACTTGGCTCTCTAAGTCCTTGCCAGCCGCAACAGGACAAGAGTGAAGGCGGATGATCCTTTGGACTCCGTGACTCCCCTGTTCTCGCTAGCCACCACAAGAATTATAAGGCAGCTCCTGTTGTTACCATCCTCGCCTGCAGGAGTGAGATTAAACTGGTATGATTCCCCCTCCAATGCTCCACTGTTGTGTTTTAGTCTCTGCAAATCTAAAGTAAACCTAGCTGGAGTTGAACTCCCGTGCTGATATAATTAGTGTCACAAACAGGATTCACTGAGGCTGAATCTATGGAGGAGAGGTTGGCTACAACCATGTATGTATGGCTTGTAGTAGCGATTTTGTTGAAGGCTTAGGTACTCACTCAAGATTGGGTGGGTGCAGAAGTGACTTCTGAGGCAGTAGAAAAGGTTCTACTGAAAATAGGGGACTCTCTAGAGAAGAGCAGTGCTGGGGAGGAAGCACAGGCTATTTCTCATTGTTTTGTGTAATGGCTAGAGACTTGCTTGCTTTAGAGGCCCATACCCCAGAGTTGAGAGAGGACTTAAGCCAGGGGCTGGAGTTGAGAGCAGCCTGGAAGGTGCAAAAGTTACTAGAGACAGAAGAAGCCACTGGGAGGGCCCAGGTCCGGTCAGAACAGGTGGTTCCATAAGGGGGTCAAAAAACCAGATCATAAACTCTGAAGAGGAGAATATTAGGGAGGGCCTGTTTCACGCAGGACCTGTGGTAATGCAGAGGATTAAGACTGGGCATTCCTGAATGGCCCCTGTGCTGAGCCCAGTCCTCTCCTCAAGTGAATTGGGGAAGCCGATTCTGGCAAAGAGAGGTGGAATCCATAGCAGCCTGGTTGCTAAGATTACGGGATTTAGAGGTGGATGGCATTTTGCTCTCTGGCCAGGAAATAAGTAAGCTTGCATCAGTCACCATGCACTTGGCACTCTGAAATGCCGACGTGACTCCAGGTGAACAGTCTCTGTTAGATCAGATTATGGCAGCTGCTTGCTTTATGCTGCCGAGCTCAGGAGATTTGATTGCTAGATGGCAGTTGTGTACAGAGTTACAGCAGATGCTGTGAGAGCTGGGAACTTGTTATTATATTGATAATGTGCTGACCTTGACTTTCTTACAGGTTTCGAATCTGTTGCATCTGCTTTGCTGAAGCATTCGCAGCAGCAAGGATGGGCAGTAAACATGAAGAAGATACAAGGACCTGGTTTATCTGTAAACTTCTTGGGGGTTGTCTGGTCAGGTAAGGTGAAGGTAGTGCCAAAGGCAGTAATTGATAAAGTACAGGCATTTCCAACCCTCACAACAGTCAAGCAATTTCAGGAATTCTGTGTCAGGCTGTCAGAGGGTGTTTATTCTGCATACAGCACAAATTCTGAAACCCTTCTACCACTTGGTATAGAAAGGAGTCAGGCAGGACTGGGAACACAAACATAAGATGGCTTTTGCTGCAGTTAAACAAGCCATGAGAGTTTTGAATACAATACGATCGTGTGAGTTGGTTGCCCATGCCATCCCTAAAGGGAGTGGTTTAGGGTTTATGGCAGGGTCTGACTCTCTGGTTGTCCACATGGCGAGAATCTGAATGGATGGTGGCTCATAGGCCCTCGTGGGGCCAAATCATGTGGCAAGACCTATGGACATTAGGAGAGCAGGAACAGGTAACCCTGTACCATGTTACTGGACAGGCCCCATTGGCCTTACCTGGAAATGATAAGGCAGGTACCCTTGCTTGGGTATGGTGGCTAGAAGGACTCAGATGTGGCCGCCTGGCTCCATAGGCGACTCCTTCACACAGGTCAGTGTACTATGTGGATGGTAGTGAAACAATGCAGATTGCCCCTGACTCTCGAAGTAAAAGCATTCCCCACCAGGCATGCAGATCCACAGATCACCAAGAATCACTTAGAGAAACTATTTGCCACCTATGGCCACCCCCTAATTATAGAGAGTGACCAAGGAACTCATTTTACTGGAAGAGGGTTATAGGCCTAGATAGAGGATATGGGCATCCAATGGAAGTTTCACATCCTATATAATCCATGGGGGGGCAGCATTGTTGAAAGGTATAATGGTCTGATAAAAAAGGAACTTATGGAGAAGACATATTCTATAAAAGACTGCTACGCATCCTCAATGAGCGACCAGAGAGAGGAGCACTCTCCCCTGTTGACTCTTTGTTCTGGCTGGCTGTGGCTCCCATGCACCTGCAAGTGTGCACCAGAAATAATATGTTGAAGCCTGGCTTTGGAAGACATAAAAACATTCTCTTGCCTGCATCGACAGCCTTGAATCTGGATGACACAATGCAATGGACCTGGCCTTGTAAATTTCGTCACATGGATCAACAATGGTTAGCGTTAGTGGCCCCAAGAGGCCAAGGTATTTAAGCCAACTTGATGTTTATATGTTGGATAATAGCCACGTGGTCATGGTGGTATACCTGAAGGGTGTAAGGCTACAATCCTTCTGTGGGAAAATTTGGTTCTTTTATTATGGCCAAGGCATATCCCTCCAATAGCCTTATGTATTGACCCAAAGAGTAACACCCCTAGGGAAGGGATCCTATATCTGCTATTGTAAGATTCTTCTTTAGCATGTATTCTACTGTCCAGGCAAGACTTACCTTTGTTAGTACCACTAAACATGTTTTTTATCACCCTTAAGTTTGGTTTATAGGAATGTATATGTGGACTGGGCAGCACCTTCACTGATGTGGCAAACACCTTGGCATGCTGGACCTGCACAAAGATGCCAAGCAGCACTGCCACTAGCTTTCCATGGAGAATACAACCTGGCAATGATTCTGCATGGCAGTGGCCCACAGTGGGCCTGGTGGGCCTCCCTAGCCTCTGGGTAATATACAGTTTCAATTATGCATTGTACTTAGTATTTTCTTCTGTTGTTACAGCTTGTATTGCTGCTCTGGAATTTGAATACAGTGCTCTAGTTTTCTCACATAGGACCCCACATGGAAGAATGCTGTCACATAGATTGCGAGGCGAGAATCCTAGATGGGTGGAGTGTCGTGTCAGGGTGGCCATAGCCAGGATCCTCACCTCCACACACATGTATTTTCATTTGCTTTGGTCATTTATCTAAAGATAATTTCTTAGTGCATAAGTGTTATGCCATCACACAGTTGAGACTGGCTGGGTGCCACCTTTGTTAACTTCATGAATATATTCGGGCCCCTGCTGTTCAAGGGGTGTGGATGCACTTGGCTACCTAAGTCCTTGCCAGCCGCCACAGGACAAGAGTGAAGGCAGATGATCCTTTGGAGCCCGTGACTCCCCTGTTCTCATTCACCATCACAATTGTAAGGCAAATCCTGTTGTTACTGTCCTCACCTGCAGGAGCAAGATTGTTGTTTTTCAGTCCTGCAAATCTAAAGTAAACCTAGCTGGAGTTGAACTCCTGTGCTGATATACCAGGCCTCAGCCTAATTTCTACTGACTTCAGTTTCTCCCACCTGCTACTAAATGGTTAGCCAAAGTGACCCTTTGTTGACGTTACTACCATCCTCCACACTAGTGAAAACAAACTCCCAGCCCTAACTCGTTTAGGCAGTGTAATCCCCACCCCTCTCATTTTCTCTGGGACATCTGCATATTCCACCTGACCTGCCTTCAACTCCCAGCCTTGAATTGAGACATCTATAGAAGGTAACTTACTTGCACTTATTTAGCTGGTAGGTAACAAAGTGAAACTTGAATAGAGAGCTTTATATCTGTATATCTCTCTCCACTTCCTTGTTCTTAATTACCACACTAAGTTGGTACTGATACATATATTCATTTACAAAGGGAGATCATAAAGTAATAAAATGGATTTTTCTGTGTGGCTGGTGAAAAACCTATAGGTACTGTGAATGTCATGTAAATGGGAATATATATGCAGTACTTATTCCTGATTAGAAAGCGTTCTTATGGGTTTTGTAAGGTGAGCATTGGTCAGTGCTCTACTGAAAGACTTCAAGAAGTTTCATGTGCTTTTAGATTTTGACTAGTAAAGAATTGCACATTTTATAACTAAAGATTTTAATCCACAAATTGTTTTCTTGCCATTGAGAAGTAACTGGACAAAAGGAATGTGTGTTGCATTATATCTAATACAGGATACAAATAAAACGTTAGAGAGCTTAGCTTCTGCACAGACAATAAAAGGATTAATTACATCTGTTTAATTGCACCTGTAAGTACCTTTAAGAAACCTTTGAGAAGAAACCAAGTATCTTTAAGAAGAAGCCAAGTTCGACCCTGGCCGTGTGTTCAGCTGGTTAGAGCATTGTCCTGAACATCAGAAAGGTTGCCAGCTAATCCCTGGTCAGGGCACACACATGGACTGCAAGTTTGATTCTCACTCAGAGCACCTACAGGAGGCAACTAATCAATGTTTCTCTCGCACATCCATCCCTCTCTCTCTCTTTCTTCCTTCCTCTCTCTCTAAAACAAAACAAAAAAAAAATCAATAAAACATATCCTTGGGTGAGGATAAAGAAAAAAGAAGAAAGCAAGTTCCAAATGTGGGAGAACAAGGGAGGGTATTTTCATCATTCTATTATGGATATGGTGAACTGTAAACAAACCAAAAGGTAAACGGGTTGGGCCTGAAAGAAATAATAACAAAAATAAGTTTCTAAAGTTTTAGAGTCCTAGAAAGTCCTAGAAAGAGTCCTAGAATTTTCAAAGTGCTCTTATAGATATGATTTCATTTGACCACAATGATCCATGCAGCAGCTTACAGAGCAGGAAGCTGAGACCCTGAGTGTCAATATCCTACATACAATATTTCATACCTAATAAATAACAGGGAGCACAAGTAATCTGAATATTAGTCTAAAGCCTTTGGAAACAGCTACCTAGCTCCTGAATGGCAGCACTGACTTCACAAATGAAGTTTTTTTGGGTTTTTTTTTGACAATATAAACCAAAAATATAAGAGTATTTTTAGGCCAAATTATTAATCAAGCTAATCTTGATGGACTTTTACTTTACATGTTGGGTCTCAGGGATCACATGTAGGTAATGAACAATGGACAAAAAGAAAGCAGTCATTTTACTTCCAATCAATTAAATACAACATTCATTATTCAATAAATATTTATTGAACAACTACCATATGTCAACGACTATGTTAGATGGTAGGGATTCGATGGCAATGTGTATGAAAAAAAAAAAAGGCTTCTATGAAAAGTAACCTCACAGGGCGCTCTGGTCACAAATTCCTAACTGGGAAGGTTATGGTGGGTAATCATGCCTCAGGCATATAATATTTTTTATAGAAGGTTTATCTTTGCCTTAAGCAAACCCTATCCATTGTTTCTGTGCATTTAGGTTTGAAATAAGATGCAACCACCCTCAAGAGAAGACATAATTTTAACTATCCTGTAATCCAACCCAGCCTTGCCTTTTTATGTAAGAGTTGGTTACCAGAGGAGGCCATGATACCAATCTAACGGTCACTTCTTTGTGCTATTCTGCCACTCAGAAGCAATTAGCTCCCACTCTGGAGCAGATGCTCTTGATGCCTCACCCATTTCCCCTGGGCACGAGGGTAAGATAACGCCTACAAGATCCTACTGCAGCACCTGTGGCTCTTCTGAGCACCTTGTCTTGACGCCCACAGAACGTAACAGCCCTGGGAGCGGCCCTCACTCGGCCAATGAAGCAGCTGGTCTCCGCCCTGGTTTGATTCCCTGACTCCCAGTCTCACCTGAAAGCCTCTGTTGCCTTGTGCCTGGTCTGTCTCTCAGATCCTCAACCCGTTCATACCCTGGGTTTCCAGTCCCACCACCCTGACCCCAGCCCACCCTAGATTTCTGGACGGGATTCTCCATCATCTTTTGGAGGACGTGGGATTGGTTTCTCTTTTAAGAAATGGTACAAATAATTGGGGAGGGTGGGGGAGAGCATGGTTTACATCTGGCCCAGCTGTTAATGAAGATAATGGTGCTGGGAGCAGCCGCCGGCCTAGGACTCAGTTCTGGTCTAGGGGCTCATTGGCTCCTCCCACAGCCAGATCTAGGTGCTTCTAACTGGTCTGCCTATTCAACTAACCACGGGCACTGGGTCTCAGGAGTCGCACAAGTCGCCCTTTTCCGCAGCCTCAGGAATAACTTGACCATTCCGTGGCCCGTCTCTCCCTGGTACACAAGGGCGGCTTTCTTGGTCGCTTGGATATTTGGTCCCTGTGGGTTCGGCAGCTTCATGGTTCTCTCGGCCTGTTCTCAATTCTCAAGCAGACAGGGAGGGAAAATAGGGGGACCAGTTCCTCAAAGCCACGTCATCTGGGTCAACATCGCAAGAAGTGGAAAACGCACCTGCAAGCGCATGCGCAGAGAAGCCGGCCCATCATGTTAATCGTGGCCAGACTAGAGACGGCTCCATTGGCTGGAAAGGCTGTCTCCTGCCCCTTCCCCGGGTAATAAGCAAAGGCCAGGTGGGGCGGGGCTGGCCTGGTAGTGGACTTGGTGATCTGGTGGTATGGTGGAGTCAGGAAGCAGGGGAGAGGGCGGGGAGGGGAGCGGTGTCAGCCTCCTGGCTTCAGTAGTGGAGCCGTTGGTTTGCTGTTGGGGAGGTTTGGGTGGTGTGGCTGGGACGGGGGTGGAGTCATTCGTAGGAAGGCTGTGTCCGGAAATCCGCAGCCACCCCAGGCTGAAATGAGTGTGTGTCGCAACTTTGTCCTTCGTTAAAGAGGCCTGGTCACTGAGGCAGGAGAGGTGGGGGAGAAAAGTTGAGAACGATGGGTTGTCACCTAGACAGGTCAAAAGCGATTGCTGAGGACCCACCGTGTATTTCTGGTGAAGCCAGGTGCCACACTTTCATGACTTATTTTAGTAAAGTGGAAAGCAGAGTAAAATAAGTTATTCAGAGTTGGCTTCTGGTGATAAGCCCAACAAGAGGGTGAGGAGGGTATGCTGTCAGTGAAAGCAGCACTGGATGGGACAATTGATAGAGACTCAGGAATGCAGGGAGAGGTTGTGGGCAGGAAAAGGAAGCGCAGGTTGGTCATCTTCAGATTAAGACAACTGAGAATGGTTGGGGCCTGGGCTATGGCCCCTCCTGGGGTGGGGGGTGGGGTACTCCAGCCATTTAATGTGGAGTGGGCCCGCGGGCTCTCTTCTGGACTCAAGGATGTCATACACCTTTATTATTCCCTTGCTTCAGAAGGCATGGCCGCACCCAACAGACAAAAGCCACAGAGAGAGCAATTTAGACTTGGTTGGAGATAAGGATTCAACTGCCAGAGCTGTAGCCAACACCTGATTCCTGCAATCAGGCAGGCAGTCCTGTGCCAGGAGCTGAGTTTTATAGAGGAAAGAGCATGGTTTGAAACTGGGAAGTCTCTCTGCTTGTGGGTTTGAGTTGGTCCTTTAACTCTCCAAGCCTATATTTCCTCATTTCTAAAATGTTAAGAACATTCTTGCTACCTCATGAACTTTGGTGAGATTAAATGTTGTAGCAGCATGTGAAAGTGCTTTACACAGTAATGATGACTAGAACAATTACTGACTTCCCTCCCAGTACTCTGAAGGGGCTTTCCATAGCCATCTCATTTAATCCTCTTATTAATTCTTTGTGGTCCATATTGTTATTATCCTCTCTTTCCAAAAGAAGATTTTGGTTGCTGTGGCTTAGAGAATTTAAGTAATTTGTCCAAGGTCCTATAGTATGTAGCAGTAGAATCAAGGCTTTCATTATGCATACTGGCTCCAGAGCCTGTTCTCAGCACTGCGCTACAGAACCTAAATTCAATGTTTCTTTTGTTCTCAGTGTTAGGTTTGTGCCTGGAAGAAGGGAGGAGTTGGGTGGACCAGTTCAAAGCTGTTATTGAAGGATGTTAAAGCAGGCAGCTGAGTCTGAGAGACTACAGCCCCAAGGGAAGGGATAGAGGGATTTTTAAGGGCATGGAGCAGACCCTCAGGGGGATGGGTTGGGTCACCCAGCTGGTCCGCTCCAGAGTCCAGGTGTAGGTGTTTGTGAAAGAACAATGTCCCCTGATTAGGGATGGCTGTCAGGAGACTTATGGTACTTATTTCTGGGAAATGATTAAGGGAGAGGGGAAGGGGCAATGGGGATGTAAACAGTTCTCAGCAGGACACCTGTGGCTATGCCTTAGTTGCCTCTGTTAATAGAGAACCTTGCAAGGGGTGCATGGCTGGTGATGCAGACCCTCTTTATTTCAGCACAGGCGGTGGCTCAGGTCCTCCAAGTCCCAGTACATTCTAACACTCACTATAGTATAGCACCAGTTCAAATTTGGGCAAGATACTGAATTAGGTTTCTTCTCAGTCCAGCAGTGAGGTTTTTGCTGATTCTAATAGCTCTACATGGTTATAGTTTCATTTCTCTGAGCCTTCAATAGTCTTTTTACCTGTAAGAGAATCCTATCTGTTGTGGAGCAAGTGAGAGAACCAAACGGTCGGAGACAACCAAATTAGAATTTAAAGAGCCTTTATTAGCTGGCCAGCGGCTGCCCACCCGTCCACAAGCCGGACTTAGGTGGACAGCCCCAGCCATAGGGATTGGGGGGTTTATAAAGCATTTCAGGTGGATTCTTCTTCCTGCAGGTGGGAACTTGGACTGAAATACAGCTTGTATAGACAAAAGATTTCCCACTATTCCCCAGGTCATTGCTCAAAGGAATAGGTCACTGCTATTCCCCAAGTCATTGCTCAAAGGAATAACAATTAGGTTATGTTCCTTGTTCTGCTTGATCGGAGCATGCAACTGCCGGGGTCTGGTCCCCGGGACCCAAGTTCAGCTGATTACCTTATTGGCTGGACATCTAAGAAATACCCTTTAACACTATCAACATGTAAATATCTCTTGAGGTGGTCAGAATATTAAGCAAGGTACCTCGTAACAAACACAGATGAAAATTTGACCTAAATAAAAAGACCATGGAAGAGAGTTGTGTAAGAAGATGATACATATTAAACAATTTGCCTCTCAACTAGTACTTCTGAACTGTCCATAGTGAAGGACCAGTTTTGTTTTGTTTTTAAAATTTCCTATCTTTTGTAGACTGACACTGTTACAGAACCCCACGGGCTGTTCAGTTATGACGGACCTGACTGCCTGATGCCAGAAGCATAACTCTCAACACCAGAGTTTGGTGAAAAGAAAAAGGATTCTTTATTTAAAGATTATGCAGATTTAGATCTGTGGAGTTCCCAGCTTCCTTGCAAAGAAAGCATGGATCTCTCCTCTGCCTCTCTGCAATACCACGTGATTCTCTTGCTCTCCCTTTCTCTTTGTAAACTGCCTAATTCTCCTCCTCTGCCAGCCGCGTGGAACTCTTCTTCCTCTCCTTTTTTCTGCCTCCCCAAATGTCTGCCTCCCTCTCCTTAAAATCCTTGACTGTGGCCTGTGATGCAGTAGGCATGGTAACTGGTTCTGACCATTCACAGAACCTTCCACAGGCCTTTCTTATTCACTGCTCATTATTCCTTGGAGCTGTGGAAGAACCGAAGCCATTTACATAATTAAGACCCTAGCTACCAGCCATAGATATGCAAAGGCATCCTGAAAGCTGTTTCCCTTCCCCCATCCTCCAAACTACAGGCTCTGGGGTTTTCTGGGGGACCCTACTCTGTAACAATACTTTTGTAAAATACTAGAAAAATGATATACCAGAAAAATAAAATGAAAAACCAGACATAATACCAACCCAGTTTTTAAAGTTAAGATAGCACAATGAAACTGCATTTTAATAACTATCATTAGAATAAATATATCAGGGGGAAAAAAGAATTTTAAATCAATACATATTCATTGAAAGTATATAGTGATTAACTATTATACTTCCAATATTTTATCATTGCACACTATGTCTCTTGTTAATTTAATATAATTTTAGGGTTTATGACACTCTAGGGCACAAGGTATATTTAAATGACTTTTATGTTTAAAACCTCAGTAGAGAACCGAGTCTCATAGTTATGTTGATTGCAACATAAGAAGAGATTTTAAAAATAGTTTCAGCAAGTTCAAGATAATTCATTTTTAACTTTCATCCAAAATAAAACAAGTGATACTATGTTTTCAAAATTCATTTCAATCCATCAATAGTTAGTTCCATAATTTATATTGTAAAGTTATAGTTACATTTCAGTTACCTTTTATAAAGAGAGCCATAATTTTCTTACATATGGATCTTCTACTAATGAAAAATAATCTTTAAATCATTCTGTCAAATTCATAAGATGTTTATAACTTTTCAGATGGCAATATTAGGATAATAACCTACTTCACCAATAGTCATTGTTAAATTGTGGAAAATGCCTATATATATATAAAGTGGTCCTTCCAAGCTTCTAACTTTGTTTTGACCTTAAATTATATATTCCTTGGCAAAACATGTTGCCATGCTTCCTCACAGGGAAGCATAACATCAGTAAAGATAACAAAGAAAACAGACAAATGAACAAGACTGAGTATCCAGTTTATACTTAAAAAAATTAGAACCAAACTAGTTTCTTATTTGTAGAAACATGAAGAATTAGTTTCCTAGTTCAGACATTCCCAATGCAATTTTTCCACTCCATGAAGATTGTAACACAGCATGCAGTACCGCATATGATTCAACTTCCAGTTTATTACATTACAACAGAAATAATCTTAAATTTACCCCATCAGGTTTTGCTGCATTACTAAGCATACTTGTGTTCCCCTGACATGTTTCACAAGACTTTTCTCGGTGAAGGAAGTTGTAAACTGATGATAGGTAGTTGCAAGCTCTCAGTATGGGTAATGCCAAAATGTATTTATCTCACTACAACTACATCAGAACAAACTCCTACTCAAAACTTAAATTCTAAAGCACATTTATCATAATATAATCAATCCTTCATAGTTTTATTCAGTTCAGAGCTAGTTGTGTTTATAAATAATAAAGCTGGAAAAATATATATCTTTATCATGTTCAAATGACATAATACCAAAAAACAAACAAACCAAAAAACCTCTTAAATAGCAATATCCGTGCAGTTGTAACTTGCAGTGAAAAATGGGTAACTTTATATATTCTATGAGTTGGTCCTGTGTTTCACCCAACGTTTCTAAGCAAACATCCCCAGTGTAATCTTTTGCTAATAATTTAGCAATTAGTTTTTTAGTCTTAGCAACCTGAAGAGCAATCCTATGTGAAACCTCCAAAAGCTTCAATGTTTATGTAATACCAAACATGTGCTTCTGTTAGCCTTTTACTTAAATACTCTCAAAGGATTCTTTTTTGAATTTGTTTAGTAAGTAAATGTCACTTAAGAACCAGTTTCATTCATGACTTCATTAGTCAGTGCTTTTCCACAAATTACACTATAGTTTTATCACTTTTCCATAAAAATTCACTTGCGTAATGTAGCTACTAAATATGTGTGTGCACTTATATTAAAAGTCTTAATTAAAAGTAAAATTGATTATGAAAACAATAAAGTGTAAGTGAATCATAAATGAATACATACTATATAATGTTGCGTTCTAGTTGCCAAACCTAAAAGGATATACATTTGAAGGATGTCCTCCTATACATGACAAGTACACAGCTAGTGCCACATGTACCCCTTGGAGACATTTGTCAGGAAATATTTTGGGTTATCACAGTTGAGGAAGGGGAAGTGTTACCAGCATCTAGTGGGTAGAGGCCAGGGATGCTGCTAAACATCCCACCATGCCCAGAACGGTCTCCACAACAAAGAATTATCTGGTCTCTAATGTCAATAGTGTCAGGTTGAGAAACCATCATTTAGCTACACCTTTAAGAGCTCTTCTAAGGTACCATTTTTGTAGATTTATTTATAGAAATTGTTAATCCCTGGTATTTTTACTCTTTGGGTTTTAGCTGTTCTATATGTAAATATTTATCACAATAACACTTTTCCAGTTTCCTGAATAAAGTGTATTAATAAACTGTGTACCCTGGCTGGTGTGGCTCAGTGGATTGAGAGCTGGCCTACAAACCAAAAGGTTTGCTGGTTTGATTCCAGTCAGGGCATGTGCCTGGGTTGCGGGTCAGGTCACCAGTTGGGAGAGCGTTTGAGAGGCAACCAATCGATGTTTCTCTCCCTCTCTTTCTCCCTCCCTCCCCTCTCTCGAAAATAAATAAAATCTTTAAAATTTTTTTTAATAAAAATACACTGCAAAAAAAATTAGATACATAGAACTACCGATTTGATTATGAAATACACATAATTTTAGTAGTTTTTAGAGAACTAGGTTGTATTATTACAATTTTCAGGTGAACTTTTTCATAAATGAAGACTGTTCAGGGAAACAAACACACTTTTCAATTAGGAAGGCATCTGTACACTAGAGAAATATGTACAGTCTGAATGGACACCAAGTTCTTATTGCCAAGGCTTTGATGTGGTGAACTACCTTCAATGCTGGCCTTAGCTTCGGTCTCATATATTTCATCATCATATTGACCCCTCAGTTATAGAAGAGGCTACATCAGTTTCATAACTACTGGAGAGTTTTTGAGTAGTGTCGAAGCCTGAGGAGTTGCCTTATTCACAATTTGTATAACTTCATAAACAGACCAGTATGGACATTGGAAGGAACTTTGTTTCAGCACACTTAAGTCAGCTCCAGGTATTCACCTCCACCTTTGATTCTCCTAAGAGAGAAGCCCCAAGGAAGGTTGAAGTAAAGTCCTCTTTATTCCCCAAAGTGTCTTCACAGGCTGTATATCCAAGAAAACTGAAAGTCTCTTCAAATCACTTCTGTCGTCATGACCATCAGGATTAACTATAATCTGGCACCTGTAATGCAAATGACTGTGGGAACCACTGCTGAATCAATACTGTAGAGTTAGAGTGCTTCCCTTTCAAAGCAAGAGTGAAGTTGCTAGCCAGAGGAACCTTGGGCTGTGTTAAACACTGTGCAGGAGCCAGCAAGATCCAGTGTGCTGGAGACAGTCTTGATTCTCCTTGACTGACCAGAAGATTGTCCTTGGTAGACATCAATGACAGTTAATTCAGAACTGGTGTTGAGCTTGTTGTAGCTAGCTGCACAGGCTGAAGAGAATTATTCTAGTTAAATGTAAGAGTTTATGGATGTTCTCCAGGCAGGGCCTGGAGAGTTTGTTGGTTGAATTAGTAGGTTTTTCCACAAGCCTTTGCTGTTCAGGCATGGAGGCATGTCCTTTCCTCCTGAGACAGGAAATCTGTATCTGGTGCAAGCAGCTCTATTTTGAGGTGCTCAGAAGAAATAGTAATAACCAAAATTGGAGGCTTCTGAGAATGTCATTGGGCACTTCTGGTACCTGATATGTGTTTTTTTGGTGATGTGTTTTTGTCATTTCATCTTGACAACATGTTTTTCACTGAAGGAAGATGGGAAGAGTATTTTCCCCCACCAGAGAGGGTAGCGGCCACAGCTACTCTATTGAGGAGTCTGGTAGTGGCTCAGCCTGGAGGGCACATTCACAGTTGTGTGTGGCCTGCCAGTGCACCCAACCCCTCTGGTCCCATCAGCAAGTGTGGGCAGCTCTGGCTTTCTCTTCTGATCCTGGTGAACACTACTTTCCCTGTTTTTTTCCAGAGACACAGGTTGCAGATGCCACTGCTGTGGTTGTCTCAGCAACACCATCCTTTATCAAATTGCTGGCTAGCGGTCTGTCTCGCAACTTTACCTGACTTGAGATGTAGGAGAGCTCCTCTCTAGCCATCTAATGCAATTTAAACTTCATCACATTTAAAACCTTCAATAGTTGCAGTGCAGATCAGATAAGGGTTCTTTCTGTTTATTGCTTCCAGTTTCATTCCCACCTTAAATTATTTAAGAGTGACCATGGTAATTCCTTCTTAAAAGATGTCATAGTTATGAGTTCAGATCCATTTAGTGGTCAAGAGAAAAACATTGGCCATGATGACATGTTCATCTGGAACCTGAAGGAAGGGTGAATTAAAGCCCTCATTCTCCCCACATGTGTTCTAATGGCTGTGTGTCTGTGGAGCCTATAAGCCTCCTGAAATCATTTCTGTTGTCACTACTGTTCAGTGTTAACTGTTATCAGGCAACTCTAATTCCAAGGACTGTGGCAATCCATGCTGAAACAATGCCATAGAGGTATTATCATTCCCTTCAAACCAACTTTGAATTGTTAGTTAGAGGAAACTTGACCTGTGTTAAATACTGTGCAGGAGCACAGGAAGACCTAGTGGTCTAGAGATAGTCTTGATTGTCCTACCTGACATTCTAACAGTCTTAATGTTTTCCCCATTGTAACCCTTTCAGGTTACTTTTTCAAGTAATGGCAGTGGACAAAGGATAATTCTCTCCTAGTGTCAAGTCAGCATGGAGAGTCAGGGCACTGCCACCACATTTCAGAGCCTAAGTACAAAGACCAGACCTAAGTTTTATTTTATAGCGATATATTTGACATACAATAAACTTCACATATTTAAAGTATACAGTTTTACTAGTTTTAGCTTATGTGTGTATCTCCACAACTGTGACAAGATAGTAAGAAGCTAGGAAAACTCCTGGGCAAGTGGAATAGGGAAACTGAGACAAGAAAATTAAACAAGGCCAAACAGTTTGAGCAACTTAGAGCCAGCTGGTGAATTGCAAAACCAATCTCCCTTAACCAAGGACACTTGAGAGAAAATGGTTTATACCTCTCCTCCCCAACCAAAGAAAACATATCTTACATCACCCTGATCTGGGAAATAGAAAACAGAGACCCAATTAATGCCATTTGTGCCAGCTAAACCCAAGGACAGATGAAATCTGGGGAACAAATAACAAAAACCCCATTAAAACTAAACAGACCAAAGATAAAACAGTATAACAGACCAAAGAATATACCCAACCCCCTCTAAATGCTCATGTTGGTCCATCAGCATATTAAAAACGCACCTGAAAAGCTCATGAATATTCTGCTGAAACCCTCCCCCAAGAGCCTCACCAACAGAAGATGGGTAAGAAGCCCTCAGGATAAAGACTCAATGCAGGCTCACTCTAGAGCATGCCCATGCCCCTCCCTGGGAATGAATTTCTTGCTTCATCCTAAACTCTAAGGGTCCCCAAGAGACTTGCAGCCAGAAGAGTAGTGGACAGTGGCAGCTCAACCCTGGCTTACCCCTTGATCCTGACTCCAAGGCCCCTTTTTCTCTGACTTCCCAGTGAACCAAAAGCAGCACCACATTGGCTCACTCCTTTCCATAATGTTTCAGGGGAACCAAAGCAGAGCACTGCCCAGGCTCTCTTCTGTTATCTCGTCTGTCCTAAGTCCTTCCTTTGCTTTACTGTGCTCAGCTTAAATAAATACTTTCAAAATCACCTGGACTCTGGACTTGTGCTGTGAAATCTTTCCTACACTAAGTCAAGAACCCACACACTGGAGTGGGCTGGGCAAGGGGAGCAGGGAAGAGTAATGGGGTGGGGGGAAGAATGGGCCAACTGTAATAGAACAACAGTAAAAAATGAAATTAAAAAAAAAAAAAGAACCCACACACTACAGGTGGCCATCACCACATTCAAGGTAATAAGCATACCCATCACCCAAATATATTCTCATGCCCTTTGATAGGGGCATGATTAATTTCATACTATTCTACCAGTTTTCAAAGTGGTTCTTCCATTTTATGCTCTCACCGGCAATGTATGAGAATTCCAGTTGCCCCATATCTTTGCCAACACTTGTTATTATAACTTTAATTTTGAATATTTTTAATTTGGGTTATTTTTGTGAATATATAGTGCTATCACATTGTGGTTTAATTAACATTTCCCTGATGGATGATGCTGAGTGCCTTTTCCATGCATATCACCATCTCTATACTTTGGTGGAGTGTTAGTGTTACCGAACAAACAGTGGTATCCTACTGCTCATTGCCAACAGGCAAAAACTCTGGAGGCAGAGTTTGGTGGAAAGGAAAGGAACCTTTGATTCAAAGTGAACACAGTTTTAAATAAGACAAGTTTCTGTCTCAAAGCCCATTTCCTCTGAGACACTCAGAGAAAATCACCCTGCCACCCTCTTCCTGCTCAGTTCAAGGTTATACCAAGAGCCTTTTCTCCCACCCAGAAGTATTGTCCTTTAAGAAATGTAGGTGGCTTAACTGGTTTCAAGTTGCTGTCTGGCTTCAGGCATCTTTCAGAGCCTATGTGTCTAGGCATTCTGCTCACAGCACATAGTCCTCTTCCTCTGGCCACTGCCTCCTAGTGTGTCCCATGCAGCATAGTTCCGGTTGCCACTGTGTGGGGGGTGTGCAGGGATGAAGAGCTTGTTATCTGGGTGCATGGCATCCAGAGTCCACATGCCCAGGCTCCTTTCTTTTAACACCTCTCTTCCCTCTGTGCTACCTCCATGACTGGCACCAACCAGTCCATTAAGCCTGCCCAGGCTAAAGTGGGTGGAGCAGCAGTAGCAGTGAGAAACAGCCACTGACAGGCCCCTGCCAGAGGTGGTCAGGTAGCTGCCACCATGGCTACCCATGCAGGGGAGGAGTGTGGAACTTGCTGCCCAGCCATGCTCCCCAGGCCCACCAGCCCAAGTGTCTCCTCCCCTCTTACTGGACCGGTACTTGCTGTGTTCCAAATAGACCCTGCAGTGCTTAGGGAGGGACCCTGGGAATCTTCCTGGACCATGAGGTCCCTAGGGCCCAGGGCCCAGGAACTCCAGCCTCCAGCAGCCGGGAAAGAGGGGAGAGTTCAAGAGGGCAGTGTTTCTGTGCACTCTCCCTTTTAAAGGCTTCCCCCCACCCCCAGAATCCCCATCATGGCTATTATGCATTGTCTTGGTTGTCAGGATGACATATGCTGGTTCAGCAGCAGCAATGCAGCTGCCACTCATGTGCCATCCTTGGTGCTTCCCAACATCTCCCTCATTTCTGGGGTGAGTGGGGTCTCTTCTATTATAATACTCCCCTTTTAACACTCTGGATACTTGTAATCTTACAAGAGCAAATGGACAAAGGTCTTGTCTGTAACTGCTTCCTGCTGACCATGGTCATAGTTCTACCTATCCCTTGGTCCAGAGGTCCCTAACAAAATGGGGTCTGGAGTGGAGGGGAGTTTTCATGTGAGGAAGAAAGATCTTGCAAGGTATAGGTCAACTGGTTGTCGCTGGATAACAGCATGTGCAATGTCCAAAGGATGGCATTGCTGGACAAGTTGGCAACCTTTTATTCTGGAAGCAACAGATTTCCCAAGAGGGTTAGAAGGCACAGTCAGAACCACAAAAAATAAATAACCAAGGTAGGAACTGTTACAACTCCCTCTTTTTCACACTTCTGGAACTTTTCTGTCCAAACCATTAAGGTAGAAAGGAAAATCAGTTTCAGAACAAAGCCAATAAGTTTTCCCATAGTTTATCCCCTCAACCATGTAGTCCAGCAAACCATTCAGTCTTAGAAAGTGGCAGTGCAGGTGGGCTTCTCACATGGGGCCTACACCGACTCTGAGTACACAAGACTATGTTTTAAGATATTCAGCTGCAAGGCCTTTGCTGGGTGATATCAAGCAGTGACAATTTGGCAAATCCTTCATGTAAACTAGTTCAACTTCTAAATAAAAACAAACTTTGAGAACAGTTAGCTCCAGTAAAGTCCAATATTCACAATTGAGCATTGTGACTTTCCTTAAAACCCAGTTCCCCTCCCTAAGATTATCCTCATTATTATCCAAATTCTAGAGAGATCAGGAAGGGAGAAATACAAAGGAAAAAGGAAAATCCTTGTCCTTCCAATATCTATCAAAATTTTATTTCTATATCTTATATTTTCTGTTACTTTACTTTCCAACTTAACATGAAATTTTAACCATTAGAAACCTCAATTTCTTTTCAAAACAGAAATCCAAAGTAAGGACAGAGTTTCAGAAAAAAAGGGAGGATGACTGGAACTAGTCTTAGAATCTTGTCTCACACTTATTGGTCCCACTAATCAGTCACACAGATGACCTCTTCGAGGTCCAAACGGCATGAAGCCCCAATGGCAGACAGTCTCTTGCCCACCAGTGCATCCACTAGTCTCCTGGCAGAGAGACACAATCTCTCACCTTAGCTTGTATGCCCACCAGCATCAAATGACCTTTCTTAGGTTCAAATGGCATGAAGCCCAAATGGCAGAGATGTTATCTCATGCCAACTGATACCACAAATGACCCTGATTGGGTCCAAATGGCACAAAGCCCAAACAGCAGAGACAGAGGATTACTGGTGTAAACAAAACAGCTAAGGTCCCTCTAGTCTCCACAAGATCAGAAAACAAGCAAAGAATAACTGTAGCCAAGAACTGAGGTTTCTTTAATTTCAAATTAAAACTCTCATAACTTTCTATACTCATTCAGAAATAACCATAACTCATTTTCAATCCTTGTTCTTTTTTAACAATTGGAAGGACCATACCCTAACTCAGTGTTAAATAGCCAAAATTTCCTAAGTTTGCAAACACGTAAATAAAGGAATATTGTCACTTTTCATTGGGACCCACTGTCTTCTTTTGAAAGAGAAATTTTAAATCTCCTTCTAGAGTGCAGGTCCAGCATTCCTTTTCAGCATCAACCACAGCAGCAGGGTTTAAATCCTCCTCAGGCTGTACCCACTTTATCCGTGTGTGGTGGATCCAACACTTAATTCCCATGAGCTTTAGAAAGAGTGTATTTTCAGTGGGACATCATAGGAACCAGTCCATTGCTTGACTAGCTGCTGTTCCGGTCCTTGAGTTCCAGTTTTTAGTAAGACTCGGTACCCTAGTCAAAATGGATATAAGGGCTCGTCATATGGGTAGGCAGACCTGCAAAGAGCAAACTTGTGCAAAGTGGTTGGTGTTTGCCTTAAATGTTGTATATATCACTTAATTTTTGACTCATGCTCCAAATCTAAAGGGGGTATTTCTAAAACAGAGATTTGGAAGGGCGTCTCATAAACTACTTCAAAGGGCTTAACTTAAACCCACTTCTGGGTGCTACCCTAATCCAGAGCAAAGCAATGGGAAGTGCCTGGTCCCATTTCAAATGCATCCCGTGATATATTTTTTGCCAGGGTCTTCTTTATTGTGTGATTTATTTCTTCAATCTTTCCCATAGATTGAGGTCTCCAAGATGCATGTAGTTTCCATCTTATTTATAGTGCCTCTCCAACCTTCTGGGAGATCTCTGAAGTGAATAATGCTCCATTGCCACTTTGAATGCTGTGAGGAAGTCCAAACCTAGGAATTACTTCTTTAAGTACAATTTTTCTACCTAGTCACTTCTCAGTTCTAGTGGTGTATGCCACTACCCATCCAGAAAAAGAGTTCACAAAAACTAATAAAAAATTGAAATTCCCTCTGGTTTTAGGTAAATGTATATAGTCTACTTGCCAGTCCTCAAATGAGCATAACCCTCTATAGTGTACTCTTTTTTTGTTGGGGTGCCTTTTTCTTAGGATTATTTTTGGTGCATATCTGACAGGCTTGGGTAATCTTCTGGATGGCCTTTTGCAAAAGAAGGCCCTTAAAATGTGGCCTAATGAGGTCCATCAAAACATCCCTTCCATAACCGGTCCCTTCACATAGGTGTTTGAGGATGGAACATACTAGAGCCTTGGGGAGTCATATCATACCATGGGTGTTGATCTTCTATATGAAATTGAGATCAGTGTTAGTGAATCCCCATTTATGGATCCACTCCTCATCTTGCTCTGTATAGTGGGGTTTAAATTTTGACAAGTCCAAGAAGGGAATCAAAATCCCTTGGTGTGGCAGCCCTCCAGCTGCTTGTCTCACTGCTTTATCAGAAGTTTGATTTCCCTGGCTCGTTTGGGAACCATTCCTGTAGGGGCACCAAATATTCCCTGTAAAAAGTTTCAAAGGTCTGCTAAATATGTAGGGGCTTCAGATGTTCTTTGTAAGAAGTAGCAAAGGCCTGCTAAAAAGCCTTTAAAAAATAATGTTACAGCCACTCGGTGATTTACAAGCTAAAAGACCTCAGCTTAGCCCTTATCTCCTTCCATTTGCTTGTAACTTGTTTATAACTCTTGTAAAGTTATGTCTTACAAAGTGTCTAGCCTTTTTGCAAAATTAATTAGTTTACAAAGAATTCGACCTAACTAAAAGGCTGCAGCTGCAAGCTAAAGATAACCTTATAGCCTTGCAAATTTCTGTTCCTGTTACTGCAAAGACGTTCCTGCAGTCCTGCCCAGCCCCCTCTTCCTAAGGCTGTTTTCTACCAAAGAAGAAACAAAGGAACACCAGCAGTATATAAACCCAGCTTTTAAACCCCATTCCAGGTCGGAGCTTTGTTAAAGACCAGCTAAGGGTCTCTGCCCAAATGCCGGCAATTATTAAAATTCTTTACTTACTTTATACACTGCTTCAGAGTGTTCAATCTTGCCTATGTAGCTGCAACATTCCTTCAGTGCCCTGGGCAGTGCATTAGAGCACTGGTCGGGTAGATTCACTACCTCTAGCAATTGTAGAACCTCTGCATGTTTAACATAATTGTTTCCTGAGATTAAGAGTCCTCTCTCCTTCTATATTGCTCTGTGGCAATGGACTATCATGAAGGCATATTTGGAGTCCATGTAGATGTTAACCTTCTTTCCCTGGGACAGTACTAAGGCTCTTATGAGGACTATCAGTTCAGCCTCCATGTTGAGCTTTCTAGCACAAGTGCTTGGGCTTCTATCACCTTGTCTATGGTGACTACCTTTTACTTGGCTCGTTGTTGACCATTATCCATGAGACTGCTCCCATCTGTATATAGCTTCCAGTCTGGTGCTGCCAGCAGCTGATCCAGCTTGCTAGAATAAACTTGGTCAACAAATTCCAAATAGTCATGCTGGAGGGCTGAGTCTCCCTCTGAGTCCAATGGCTAGATTCAGAGTTGTGGTAGTCTGCAGGGTAACATTTGGGTTGTCCAACAGAATGGCCTGGTATTTCCCTATGTGCCCTGCCATCAACTCTATTCCAATAGAGTTAGGACCTGGTGTGGTACCAATACCAGAGTAAGCTGTCCCAAAGTGAACTTCTCAGCTTCCTGTAAGTTGTCATAGGTAGTTGCTACTGCTCGGAGGCATGATAGCCATCCTTTTGTTGTGTGATACAGCTTATCGCTCAACTTCCTTGAGAGATAAGCTATAGGTCTGAGGATGTTTCCTAGTCTAGGTTAGCAACCCCAGTCCAATCTCCTGCCTTTTATGAAGGTATGACTTGAAAGTCTTCTGTAAGTTGGGTAATTCTAGTGCACGAGCTAGTGTGGGAGCCAAAACTAGCTTTTCTTTCAAGGTATTGAATGCTACCCAACAATTCTTTGTCCATTTGAAAGGTTCAGAGTCCAGTCTTTTCAAAAAATTGTATAGTGATTTTGATGTAAGTCCAAAGTATGGAATCCAAATTTGGCAGAACCCTGTAATTCATAAGAACCCACGAAGCTGACTTTGGTTTTCTGGGATTTTTAGAGTAAGCAATTGCTTGCTTTTTATCTGCCATCAAGCTCCTTGTGCCTTGTTTCACTTGAAATCCTGTGTATGCCACCTTCTGTTTGCAAATCTGGGTCTTGTGAGGCAATACCTTATACCCCCTTTTTGCCAATGATTTAGAACTGTGATGGTGTTGAGCAAACAGTCCTTGCAGGTATTGCTAGCTATCAATATGTTATCTACATATTGAAGAAGAACTCCTGCTTTCAAATGAACATCTCAAGTCTTTTGCTAATACTTCCCTGAATGTAGTCAAGGAGATCTTAAATCCCTGTGGCAGCACAGTCCAGCAGTAGCAGAGCATGGCTTTTGTTTCTGGGTCCTGCCATTCAGAGGCAAACAGTAGTTGAGGCTTTTCTTCTGTTGGAGCACAGAAAAAAGCATCCTTCAAGTCTAGGAGAGAAAGCCATTTGCTAAATCCAGGGACAATATAAAACAGAGTATAGGGGTTGGGCACCGTAGGATGAATGTCTTGAACAATGTCATTTATGGCTCTCAGATTCTGTATAAATTGATATTCATCAGAGTGAGGCTTTTTGACTAACAAAATGGGAGTGTTACAGGGAGACTGGTATGACAGAATTAATTTTGATTTTAAGATTTTCTGGACTTCCGGACAAGATGGAGGCCTAGACTGACATGCTCTGTTTCCCTTCACAACTAAGAAGGAATACAACTACCGCAAAACCGGAAACAACCAGAAGTTCCAGAAAATAAAGGTACATGGAAGTCCAATGTATGAAGTTATAAAGAAGTGGTGCTTGTCCAGACAGGTAGGAGGGGCAAAGCCAGGGCAGAGAAGTCAAGCTGTGCTGGTGGTGAGAGATGTGGTGATGGCAGCAGGGCAGCAGTAAGGACAGACACCTGTATTTAAAAAGAGGTGAGAAACACCTGGGGAGCACTCCTGGCTGCAGAGCAGACCCATCAGCTCACAATTCCAATGCCAGGGAAGGCAGACACCCCATTGCCTTGGACTGTGAAGGCCAGAAGGGGTGGGGATGGAGGAAGAAGCTCCCGGTCTCTCAGCGGAGGGGAAATGGCAAGAATCTATCTTGGACCCCTGCCCCCACACACAAAATGCCACAGTGTGGTGAGAAGGGTATCCTGGTAGTGACAAGTGCATGGGGCTCTGCCCCCTATAGCATAGGAGGTGTGACAGTCCCACCCAGGAAGTAAAGGTAAACACAAAACTGTCAGGATGGCAGAGATCATGATAGAGATTGCAGTCACGCAGCTGACTAGATAGCAAATATCTGATCTAACAGATCAGCAGATAGGAAATCTTTCTGAGGCACAGTTCAGAGCTTTGGTTATATGAATGCTTACAGACATGACAGCAGATCTTAAACAAGATAGGGAAGGAATGAAGGCCAGTCCTGCTGAAATGAACAAAAACACATACAAAACAAGTGGTGAGGGAAGGAAAACCAGAGATAAAATCAACAAATTGGAACATAGGGAAGGAACAACCAGTGCAGAAACAGGAAAAAAAAGTGAGGAAAATGAGGAGAGGCTCAGAAACTTATGGGACATCTATAAGCGGGCCAACATCCGAATCATAGGGCTGCCAGAAAGTGAAGAATAAGAACTAGAAATCGAAAAATTATGTGAAAAAATAATGAAGCAAAACTTCCCTAACTTGGGGAAGGAAATAGACTTACAGGTCCAGGAAGCACAGAGAGTTCCAAATAAACTGGACCCAGGGAGAACCACACCAAGACACATTAAAGTCAAAATGTCAAAAATTAAGGCTAAAGAGAGAATCTTAAAAGCAGCAAGAGAGAAGAGAATTACATACAAAGGGGTCCCAATAAGACTGTCAGCTGATTTCTCAAAAGAAACTCTGTAGGCAAGAAGGGACTGGCAAGAAATATTCAAAGGAATGAAAAGCAAAAACCTACAAAAATGATTACTCTATCCAGCAAAGGTGTCATTCAGAATAGAAAGGCAGAGAAAGTGCTGCCAGGACAAAGTAAAACTGAAGGAGTTAATCAGATTCAAACCACTGTTATATGAAATATTAAAGGAACTTGTTTAGGAGAAAGAGGATCAAAACTATGAACATTAAAATGAAAACTGTATCACAGCAACAGAAGCTAGGGAATTGAAACAAAGGCAAACTAAGTAGGCAACAAGAGTGGAAAAAGAATTATAGGTATGGGGAACATATTGGGGGAGGTCAGCAGGAACGGGGAAGTGGGGAAATGGAGGGAGATGATACAGGAATTAAGAAGCATAGTAGGAGGAAGTGGAGTAGATAGGAAGATGTTGAGAAGAACTATATGCACACCCAATGGGCATGGACTAAGGGGGGGGACAACTGGAGGGAGGGGGATCACTAGGTGGAGGGGAAAAAAGGAAAAGAAATTCGGACAACTGTAACAGCATAATAAATAAAGCATATTAAAAAATAAATTAAATAAATAAATAAAGGATTTCTGTAATACTGGCTGAATACCCTCTAAAGCCTCACTTTTGAAGAGTTATTGTTTCTTCCATGGGATCATACCCCTCCTTTTAAGTTAACTTTTATGGGTTGGACATTAACTGGTTTACCTTGGGTTTCATCAGCCCAAATGGTTTGATCTGCCTGATCGGAGATCTCAGGTGGGAAGAGTTCACCTCCAGGACCTTCTGGGCAAGTCAAGAGTGCCTGGAGCTGGAGAGTATGTTCCAGTGGGACCTCTACATATAATTGCTGCTTTGCAGGAAAAAAAAATTACTTGTGCATGCAATTTACAGGGTAAATGTTGGCCTAGCAATGGAATGGGACAGTCTGGCATGTAGAGAAAACTATGTGCAATCTTCTGATCCACAAGCTGACATTCCAGAGGTTGCACGAATGCCTGTTTTTATAATTGTCCAGTGGCTCCAGTATCCATTACTGCATCTGAACTTTTCGTGGTTACTTTTGTATCTAGCACTGAGTATGTAGCTCCCATATCTACAAGAAAACCAATTAGCTTGTTCCCCACCATCAATTGTACCCGGGGTTCCTGTGGGGAAATAGTGATAGGATGGGAGATGTCCAAGAAAGTCTTCGGGCCTCCTCTTTCATCATCAGACACCCCTCGACCTTTTAGCATTTATGATGAGGGTTTTCCCTTTTGAGTTTTGGGCATTCCTTTCTCCAATGGCCCTCCTCCATGCAATAGGCAAACTTATTGGCATCTAGTGGTTCTCTCTTTTTCCCTTTAGGGTCCCACCTCTTCTTATGGTCTTATCACCCTATTTCTAAGAACACTTTGGCCTGCTTTATCTCCCTTGCTTCCTGGGCATTGTAGATTTTAAAGGCTATGTCTACCAGCTGAGAAGGATTCATTCCCAATGCCCCATCTAAACTTGGAGTTTCTAATATCTGGGGCACTTTGCCCAGTAAATTCATCTTCACCATCTACATATTTTCTGGTGCCTACAGGTCAGTATCAGTGTGCTTTTTAGAGGACTGGGAGATCTTTTCTAAAAATTCAAAAGGGTCTTCATTTAGTTTTTGTAGAAGGGCCTGTATCATATTCAGGTTCTTTTGTTTAGGCACCTCTTTCTTAAGCCCTTCCAGTATGCATTTTCTGTAATGTTCCAGGAAGGTTAGGCCCCTACCATTTGAGTTCCAGTCAGGCTCTGTCAAAGGAATTGCCCTAGCTGGGTTGGAGATCCCATTGGGATTCTCTTGGTGGTGACACTGGGCCTTTTCATTTGCTGCATGTATAACCAGCTGTCTCTCATCTGCGGTTAACAAGATGTTAAGGAGAGCCTATACATCTGCCCAGTTTGGATGATGAGGGGCAAAAATAAAGGTGATAAAATCTGCCATTCTCTGAGGATACTCCCTATATGAGGAATTGGAATTCTTCCAATTCAGGAAGTTTTAAGTGGAGAATGGAGTATGGGCCTAATAGTAGTCAGTGAGCTGACCTTCCTGAGTTACTCTGCCTATAGGGTATTGCCTCAAAGGAAGCTGCCTTGCTCCAGATAGGGAGGCTCCCTGGCCAAATTGGGTGCCCTGATGGGTCTTTGAGGGGCAGACCCATCGTTCATTATATGAGGGTGGGGTCATTGGCTCTATGGACCCTATTTCAGGGGTAGATAGCAGTGGGGGTGGGGAGAGAAGGGGTCTTCCTGCTACTAACCCTATGACCCCTGGGTTCAGGGCATTAATGAGATTTATTTCCTCATTCTCCTTTTCTTCCTATGCCTTACTATCAGGAAGAGGTTTCAAGGGCCCTTCCCTTCTCTGCACCATGAAATGGACCTCTGTCTCTGGTGAATTCCTATTATGCAATGACATAAATGCCTTGACATAACATATTTTATCCCATTTGTGTAGCTGTTGGCAATACTGTCCCAATTGAATAATAGTACAGTAGTCTAGGGAACAATCCATGGGCCACCTTTCCACACAATCCAAAACATACATAGGCCACACAGTATTACAATAACAAACTAATACCCCTTGGACACTGCATTATGGCTGAATGTATTCCAGTCCACTAAAATTATACCCAGTGGGTTCCCTCCAGTAAGCAACCCAGAACACTCCCTGCTGACCTAGATACACAGCAGGTTCAGCCCTATGACCAGAAGAACCCAGGAAACCTGGAAACATAAAGGCAAAACCAGCATCCACAACTCCACAATCCCCTATTCCTAAAAATGCTCACAACCAAGTTTTCTGCCAACCAATCTCACAAATAGTGGTGTCATGGAACCAAAGCAGATTCTTTTTGTCTGGAAATCAGAAGAATATGAGAGGTAAAGTTGGAATCTCTGACATTCCTTTATTGCAGCTATTACAGCATTTACTCATGCCCTCTGCCACGGGTGTGCGCTGAACCACCAGCCGGCTGACAACTATGCTCCCACTACTTACCACGCGAACCTTGCCACTCACTGTGCAACCCTTTCGTTGCTGGCTGCCCCTTATATGTTATGCATAGACAAAGCTGGCTACTAGCCAAAATATGACATCAATGCTTATATAACTTCAAGTGCACTGTGCATGTGAATCTAATTATTATCTCTAAGCAGCCCACACCTACGCATCCAGGGTGAGGGAGCCTGACAGACTCTGTTGTCCTCACTCTCCACCCCTTTAGGTTTCCTCACATTACAATATACATGAAATCAATCTTCCACAAAGTTCCCTTGGTGAAGAGAGCTGAGCTCTGTACCCATAAACCACAACAGCGATAAAAGTTACAACATAAGTATGCACCTATTCCACTAAGGTGTTAGATTCTACCCTAGGGGGAAAAAAACAAAGCAGTTACTAGAACCAACATTGGCAAGTCCCTCCCTTCAGGCAATCTACATGCAAGTTTCCAATCTGTTGACAATACAGCAGGAGGCAGAGGGGGCCTCCTGGGGCATGTATACTCCACCTTCCATGCTTCAACTGGGGGCTCTGCATCTACTTGCAGTAGGAAGTAGGAACTCATAATAGGTCACAGAGAAATTAAAAAGGAACCACAGAAAAGTGTCTCATGGCCAGCTGGCCCTGGATAAGTTACTCGTAACACTGAAGGTCATTGTCCAATTACCTACAGCACTATCTCCCAAGGCCAGGCCCAGATAGCCATCTGGCCTTGCTCCAGGGCCTCCAGTGCAGGCAACAAGATGTTCCTTTGTCTTCCTATGCCTGGCTTCAGAAGGGTGTCCTTGGTCTGCACCTGTTACTGGACAGGAGCAGCGGTCCAGTGGAGCAACTCTTCCACTGGAGCTGGCCCTCCCCTCCAGCTCTTCTCATTCAGAGTCCAGAGAACAGTCCACAGGCATTTGGTCCAGTCCCTCAAAGTGGGAGTGGCAGCTGTGACCCATAGGCCTTGCTTCAGCCAGCCATTATACCGTTCAATCATCCCTGCAGCCTGGGATGATAGACCACATGAAATTTCCAGTCTATCTGCATGTCACCGGCCCACTGTTGCACCTGGGTCCCAGTGAAATGTGTTCCCTGATCACTTCCAATAATCAGGGGCAACCCACAGGCAGCACACAAATGTTCCCGTGCAGCAAGCACTACCCAGCTGCTGTCACTGCCATGGGGGTGGCAGCTGCACCAGGGGATGCTCAGCATGCCCCTGCAGAATGGTTTTCATGGCCTTCACTACCTACACTCATAGGTGGAACTCTCCCACAGTGGTCTGTAGCTACAAGCTACAATTCTTGGTGCATATCAATGCCCAAGATATATTCAGGAGTGGGGGACACATAAACTGTACACTTCAGGTGGGACAGGTGACTAATGCCTAGTGAAAGCTGCACATACTTCACTTTTATACTGCACCTCCCATAACTATCTATATGGGCCTCCAGCCCCTGGAAACTTCTCAGGGTTTCCATATAGGAGAGTATATCCTGCTCCCATATCCCTCCCTCTTCTTGGGAGGTGGCTAGCACAGCCACGTGGTCTTCAAAACACACAGAACAGGTCTCTCCGGGCACAATCCCAGGCTGCTTCACCCTTTTCTTCTTCTGGGGTCACTGGAAGCCCTGATCAGCCCACAGCTGCATTCAGCTTCCTATTGATCCTTCTGCTTTCTGCTATCGATTCTAGCCCCCTAGAAGATCCGCCCACATCTGGGTGTGTGTCACCCACACAGGTTCACTCTTTACTTCCTGCAACTCGGCCTGCAAAGGGCTAGTGGAGAGAGTGCTTCTTTGCTGCAGATAAACCCCCTACTTGGCAAGTGTGGGAGTCTGAGCTATCCTACTCTCACGGCTGCAACATTTCAGTAAAGCAAATGCAGTAGATTCTAAACCTATAAGAAAGTTAAAGGTTAACATAACACTATTAACATAATAAGTTCCCAGCTTTTGCAACATCAGCTGTAACTCAGTACACATTTCCTGGCCGGAAAGCAAAATGCCATCCACCTTTAAACTCTAAAGGGCGGTGGGGGGCACAGCAACTGGAAAACCCCATAGTCCCACTCCTCAGGTGGTTAACCTGCCACAAGCATCTAATGTCCCACATTGGGCGCCATTATTGTTACCGAACAACCAGTGGGGTCCTACAGCTCATCACCAACAGGCAAAACCTCTTAAGGGAGTTTGGTGGAAAGGAAAGGAATCTTTCATTCAAAGTCAATACAGTTTGAAATAATAGCAGGTTTCACCCTCAAAGTCCATTTCCTCTAAGATTACGAAAGAAAATAATCCTGCAACTCTCTGCTCAGTTCAAGGTTATGCCAGGAGCCTCTTCTCCCACCCAAAAGTACCATCCTTCAATAAACATAGGTGGCTTAGCTGATTTACAGTTGCTGTCTGGCTTCAGGCATCTTCCAGGTCTGTGCATCCAGTTCTGCTCCCACCAGCTGTCCTCTTCCTCCTTCTGCTACTCTCCTGTGTGTCCCGCCTAACACAGTTCCAGTTGCTGCTGTGGCTTCCCCTGGTGGGTAGGGGAGGGACGCAGGGATTGTCACCTGGCTGCCCCGCACCTAGGATCTGCTGGCCTGGGCCTCCTTCCCTCTGAGCTACCGCCACAACTAGCATGGAGCAGTCCGCTAAGCCTGCCTAAGCTGGAGTGAGCAGAATAGCAATGGTGGCGGGAAACTGCCGCTGACAGACCCTCACTGGAAGCGGGCTAACTGCAGCAGTTGCGGCTTCCCATGAATGGGGGGGGGGTGGGTGGGGGGGCACGGAAATTGCCACACAGCCATGTTTTTCCGGCCGGTGTCCTGAGACTCTTCTCCTTCCTTATTACCGGACTAATGCCTGCTGTGCTCCAGGCAGATTCTGAAGTGCTCAGAAAGGGACTCCAGGAACATTCCCGGACCACACAGTCCCGATGGCCCCAGACCCAGGTAGTCCAGCCCCCCAACAATTGGGAAAAGGGGGAGAATCCAAGAAGGCAACGTTTCGGTGTGTTCTTGCTTTTAAAGGCTTCCCCTCCACCCAGAATCTCTTCACAGCCAGCCCACCGTCTACCTGGTTGCCATGGCGACGTACGCTGGTTTGGCAGCCACACTGTGTGGCTGCCTCTCCTGAGCTATCCTTGGTGCTTCCCAACCCCTCCCCTATTTCCAGGGCAGACTCGGGAGTGGCTCCCGTTACATTAGGTCAAGTCTTCTGCTCCTTAGAAAAAGAGTTTTCTTTTTTATTATTGAGGTAGATTTTTAAATTTAAAAAGAAAAATATTTATTTATTTTCAGAGAGAGGGGGAGGGAGGGAGAAAGGGGAAAGAAACACAGATGGCTGCCTCTTCCTTACCCCTAACTGGGACCTGGCCCACAACACTGAGCCATATCAAGGCAAAGGTAGATTTCTAAAATATATTTAGACTATAACACACACATATAATTCCTCCTAATCTGTGGCTTGCCTTTTTATTTTTTAATAGTCTATTCACTGAGCAGAAATCTTAAATCTTATGGGTCCAGTTTATTAATTATTTCCTTCTATGACTAAGTTTTTGTTGTCCTGTTGTAGTGAGGGCTATGTGGTACAGAAGCCTATTCCCAATTTGTTATCTTAAGGACATGGAGCAAGGTCCACTGCTGTGCAGTGTTAAAATGTTGTACAAATGTCAAGCAACCACTGAGAGTGAGTTGTTACAAAATTTCATAAATAAGATGACAATCTGAAGAGTATGCATGTGATTATTAGTTGATAATACTCAGATGAACCTTTCAAGAGTTCTCCCCACTGCCCTTCACAATTTCCATCCGGACTGTCAGAAAGGGTATAATTTATTGCTGGGAAGGTAAGATAAACATTTCTGCAGGAGCTCCCAGCATCTTGGAACTATGGATTTTTTCAATCTGCGTGTATGCTTTGCTGTCAAACCACATTTTGCAGAGATCTTGGAGTTTAGATAATGCCTTGTGTCACTTGGCACAGTCAGCAGGATTCCTAATTAAAAGAGTGGGCTCAGGATGAGAATCTTCCAAGATGACCAGAAGAGGACAGGATGCACTCTCTAGTCAAATGTCATGGGGACTGGTAATTTGAATGGGCCCTTGAGGCTATTAACTGGGTGCTTTGGAATGACATCTTCATTAGCCATGGAGCAGGAAAAATGCCTCATTGGGACAGGGCAGAAAACTGTAACATGGGATGATAGTTTTCCTTACTCTTCCAAATGGATTTACTGGCTGCACCAAGAAAGAGAGTACATCTGCCTATTTATATGCATTTGCTATGCCCAAGGTCAGGAGCTACTACATCCGAGGGAATACATTAACCACTTGGAATGAAACCATGTTTGTGTAGGAGAACCAGAAAGAACCAGTCTGCTGGTCTCAACTTTAGTGATGTGCTGATAAAAACTACAAGTACCTCTGAGCTGCAAGGTACAGAGGACACTTTTAAGTTCATAGTCACCATGTTTAGGACTTGAGACCAAGTAGTGAACCCAGAGATACTGGCTAAGACTTCTGCCCACATTAGTGGGCCTGGAACCCTGCCCTGCCCCAGTGGAGGCCAACCAAGGAACGTGGAATGAAACATGGCAGCAGAGGGCTCGCTGAACTGCAGGAAAAAGCCCCACCCAGCCACCAACCTCCACATCACCCAAGGACAACTAAGGTGCTGCCAGGTGCTGGGGCCAGGGACACCTGACTTGCATCATAGCCCTGGGTCACAGGGGCAAAGCTTTAACAATCTTCCACCTTTCAGTTTCCATGTATTTTGCAGAAAGTTCCAGTAAGTCATAGATAGTCTACGCATGTTGAAGAAGGATTGTAAAGGGGGAAGGAAGAAAAAAATAAAGTGAGGGAAAGGGAAAGAAAAAGAAGGAATAAAGAAAAGAGGTCCTACATGACATGGGAAGAAAGGACATTGGAGTAAGTAACGCAAGAAGGGAAATGAAAATAGAAGAGAAATAAGAAGGAAAAGTAAGCATGTAAGTCTTTAAAATATTGTAAATTTTAGACCTAAGAGCTGCAGTCCCTGGAATAAGCTGTGCCAAGCTTGCTATCTCCCTGGCCTTCTCTAGCCTCTGTGAAGATTGTCAAGGTCACTACATAATGAAAACAGTCCAGTTTTAAGCACATTAAAGGAATGCAGTAATCACCAAAAAATAAAATTGTTTCTCTTTCTTTAACCTCAAAGCAGAAACGGGGGGGGCGGGGGGCTCTACACTCCCAACTCCCTCCCAGGGAATAGCTGCCACCATTTAACCCCTTAATTACAGAAATGGGCTTGTCGTTACTTTACACACAGAAAGTCCTAGGTTTGTAACATCATCAAAAATGCTATCATTCCAGCAAAGTCCCTGCAACTGGGTGTCTCCACAGTCTTACAGACTCAGAGTCTGGTTTCTAAGTTATTATGTAAATTAACCATTTTGCACCAGTTTGCTCATTGCAGATTTATCCACCTGACAAACCCTTACACCCACTCCAAACAGGGGACCAAATCTTACTGAAGACCTGGAAGACTCAAGACCCTGAACAGCCATTGGCTAAACAATAGACTGGTCCCTATGACATCCTGTTGCAGACCGTATTGATCAAGAAATCCTAGCCTTACTCTCAGTCACAGAATTGGCCATGCTGCAAGCTGAGAAAAAGACAAAATGACCTAATCACCAAACAACAGCTTACTTACAAGCCCAGGTTCTCAAGACTATTTATCACCCCATTAAAATGGAACGCTAGTCAGCATTCTTGGGCTGACAATATATCATCTACAGGATGCCTTTTCCATGAATCTGAAAGGCCAAATTTATTGGCTACAATTTGAACTCCATCAACAACTTATAAACATTAAGCAGCTCACTGAACAAAAGGTGTTTCAAATCCTAAATAACAATCTTCAATGGCCTAACCCTAAAAATTGGTTTCAAGGACTAAATTTATGTATATAAATAATAGGGGCAGCTAAATGCTTATTGGTCATTGTTACACTTTGTGTCTTCTGATGTGTCTGCAAGCTGTTTTCCCATGATCATATTCAAGAAAAGCAAGTAGCAAGCTTTATAGGGCTTTCTACTATAAGTGTCTTAAAAAACAAAAAAGGGGGAGATGTAGGGGGTTGCTCCTTGTGGTTTCAGGGATTGTAGCCCAAGCCGTGAGCCAGACCCTCCCCAGGAAGGCCTCTAAGTCTCAGCGGAACACCGAAAGGCTGTGAGGCAGACAGGACCCAAGGCCGCTCAGAGAGTTCCCATGGGAATTGGATTTAAAGGAAGGATATTATGCTTTAGAGCTTGCTCTGCTTTTCTTATCTCTTAGTTAACTATAAGCAATCTGTAGCTAAAAATGTATGAAGCCTTGCACCTGATGTCAGCATGGCATCAAGATGTTTAATACACCTGACACAGACTGGTCACTGTGTTCTCTATGTTGATAACTATGATCAGTAACTGTCAACTGTAACCTTAGTGTCTGAAAGCTTATTGATGATTCATAAGTCTTGACCTTGTGTCTCCCGAATTTCCTCTTCAATTAGAGGGACAGGAGACGGAAGCTCTGTGTCTTTTCCACGGGAGAGATTAGTCGCCTCCTAGTCCCCCCAGACAAAATATGGTGTCCTGGATAAATTTGTTCCACCGTGGTCCTGAAACCTCTGCTAGACAAAGTTCCCAACTGAGCCGGGTTGTTGGAGGCAGCTCAGCCTTATCAGGGGACATGCTGAAGAACTGTTCACTGGAGAGCTCTCACACAAGAGATGAGGACAGCGACTGCTGACAACACAGCCATAACCACAACCACCCCAGTGTAGCTCTGACTGCTCTAACCAACACTGGAATTGAACCCAGATCATGTGTTTACATCTAGTGACAAGTACCAGGAGACCCGAATGAAATTCTTCATGATAATTAATGATATCATATGATAAAGAGCTGTTTAAAAGGTAAAAGTGACAGAATTTAAATGTCTAAAAGTTCAAGCTGGAGGACCTGAGCCTACCTGTGTTTTCTTTTAGTAACTGGGATACAACTATGCTTTCAAACTTGCTCATCCTGGCATTTTACCAGAAGGGTTGATGTGAGCTATGACAAGAACAAAGGAGGCAAGGGACTCTGAGAGTTTTGATTTGAGGAACTAAAACAATAAAGTTGCTGTTAACTGAGATTTAAAAAAATACTTGTGGGTAGAATGGATTTCGGCATAAAGATTTAAAAATTTACTTTGAAACATGCTAACTTTGGAATGGTTTTAAGAAGATATTTTTGCCAAAATGAAAATTTTTTTGTGCCATGATTTGATGTATTACTGTCATGTGTTGTTATTCAAAGTAAACATGCTTATAATCTCCAGAATAAAGATATTGGGGCCCTATTAAGATTAGTTGCATATATAATAAATGGATTAGTCAAAAGATGATAGGGAGATTACTGTTCCATTGAAAAAGTCGGATCCTAATGATCATATGTATATTGCTTTGTATATTTGTATGTTTAGTGGGTTAAACATGCATCTTGGTAAAAGAACTGTAAATAAGGGGTTACTATACTGTGTTCTGCATCTGTATGGAAATCTGATCTTAGGTTAACTTTCTATCCCCTTTTCTCTGGGACCCTGGTAAGAGAACATGTTAGCTGTACTGTTGGAGAGAATTGCTTTTAGTAAAAGAAAGGCTCACCTTATGATGCATACCTATGCTTTTAAACAATGATTTTTGTAATCTTTTTCTTCTGAAACAGAAAACCTTTTCATTAACTTGATGGGTAGTGCAATGTATAAATATGCAGTTGAGGGTGTACTGGACACAAAAAGACCAAAGCAAATACAGTTGACCCTTGAACAATATGGATTTAAACTGCTAGGGTCCACTTAGGGGCAGATGTTATTCAATATATACCTCTGGTCCCTGGTACCCATGGATTTCACATCTGCAGATTCAATCAACCTTGGATGTAAAAGAGTACAGTTGATCCTTGAAATATGTGGAGTTAGGGGTGTAGACCCCCATGTGGTCAAAAATTCATATGCACTTTACTCTCCTAAGACTTAGTTATTCCTAGGTATCCGCAGAGGATTGGTTCTGGGACCTAAATCCATAGATGCTCAAGTCCCCTACATAAAATAGCCTAGATCAATGCACAGTTAGGTGTCTGCATCCACAGATTCCCAACTGTGGATGGAAAACAGTACATGTATAAGTGGACCTGCACAATTCAAACCTGTATTATTCTAGGGTCAACTATAACTCCTCAGGCTCATCCCTCTGTATGAATTGCTTCACAGTGAGAAAATACATGATGAGTTCACAGAACAAACACTCAGAATGAATTATTGTTAGCTTGAAGTTCATGAACAAATTGTAAGAGTACACAAATGCTTGAGAGTTACTATAGCTCAGGTAAAACTTTTTAAAAGCATACTCTTTCCTATTCCCCTTTCTCCTCACCTCCACCCAAATTCTGTTTGAAGATATTTAGAGAAGGTGTAATTTACTACGGAGAAGAAAGATAAAAGAAACATCTAAGGGGAATCCCAGCATTGCTCAAACTCCCAATCCTCTATAATCAACCTTTATACTTTGTTGTCAAATAAATCATATTTTGAAGAGATCTTTACAACAGAGAAACCGTCCTACAACATTGTCTGAAAAATCTTTGCTTACCCCAAAATTATGAACAGATGGTATTGTGTCTCTATTTTATTTCCCAGTTGTTTTTGACTAATATGTAGAACACAATTGATTATTGTGATTAATCTTGATCCTATGACCTTGCTAAATGTTCTTAATAGTTCTAGTAATTGTAACAATAGATTCCTTACTTAGGATTTTCTTTAGATAATCATATAGTCATATTGTCTGCAAATTAAACAGTATTTCATCCTTTCAAAAAATTTTGTCTTTTTTCTTAACTTATTATACTAGCTAGGATCTGCTATACAGTGTTGAATAGCAATAACAAAAGCAGACACCTTTTCATTGTCTGTGATTTCAGGGCAGGGTTTCTCAAGAATAGCTCTGTTGAAATCTAGGGCAAGATCATTCTTTGTTTAGGAGGATATCATGTGCATTATAGCATATTTAGCTGCACCTTGGCTTCTCACACACCAAAGGCTAATAGCGTCCTCTCCCTCCCCAGTGATGACAACCAAACATGTCTCCAGACATCACTAAATATCCCCTGGGGGACAAAATTACCCCCCAGTTGAGAACCACTGTTTGGAAGGAAATGTTCAATATATCACCATTAACTGTGATATTAACTATAAGAATTTTATTTTCAGTACATTTCTTCATCCTGAAGGATGTTGGTGTTGAGGAGAAAACAACCACCATTTCTTCCAGTGCTTTAACAAAATTGAAGATGCGTGGCATCCTGGCCACGCATCTTCGATTTCATATCATTGGAGCCACCCTTGTATCCCTGGGGGTTGCATCTTCCTATAAATTTGCTGTGGCTGAGAAAAGAAAGCAAGTATATGCAGATTTCTACAGAAATTATGATTCCAAGAAAGATTTTGAGGAGATGAAGAAGGCTTGTATCTTTCAGAGTACAAAGTGATCTTAGAATGTAAAGAATTTCTTTGGGTTGAATTTCATGGAAGTTTGCCACTGACCTGTGTTACTAAATTATGAAACATGAATGTTTGAGCCAAGAATAGTTTCTTTTGATAAACAATTAAGAAATAATTTAAGAAAATAATTCTATTTTCAAAATTCTGCTTTGGAGAATTTCAGGCATAGGGAAGATTATATTGAACACTGGTATACCCACCACCATTCTACCATAAATATCTTAATACATTTGGTCTGGTTAACATCTATGCATCTATCAGCCTTTCTCTCCATTCATCAATCTACCTTATTTCAAAACATGGTTCCAAATAAGTTATAGACACCAGTACACATCTCCCTAAATATTTCAGTATGTATATAATTACCTAAATTTTAATATTTATATATTACTACAGATTTTTTTTCTTTTCAGGCAACAGTTACATGTAATGAAATGTAGAAATCTTAAGCAAACATTCAAGGAGTTTTTTTTTTTTTTTTTTTTTTCTGCCCTTGTTGATTTCACTTTATTTTGGAATACATGGAGCATTAACGTGTTCTCAAGAGTCAACACTATACAGAAGTGGTTTACTCTGCATCCTTCCACCCCTTTCATTCACTTACCCCAAGTTCATTGTTTCCTGGATTATCTTTTGTGTTTCCTTTTTTTTTAAAGTATATTTTATTGATTATATTGTTACAATAGTTCCAATTTTTTCCCCTTTGCTCCCCTCCGCCCAGCACCCCCCTTCCCCAACAATCTCCTCCCCAAGTCCATGCCTCACCCTTTCATATATTCTTCTTCTTTTTTAAAAAATAATTAATTAATTAGTTAAATATTTTAACAATAAAAAAATAACAATCCCTCCCTTTCAGACTTAAGACCCTTTACAATCTTATAAAGGACAATGGACGAAGGTCTCAAGCTCCTCTAGCTGCTTCAAGCTGGACATGGTCGTCGTCCTACCTACCCTTGGGTCAAGAAATCCCTAATAAGAGCGGGGGTGTGGAGGGGAGGGTGGCCTTCCCACAAGGGGAAGGATCGTGCAGACTCCAGGTTGGTTGGCTGTCTCTGGACAACGGCATGCTTGGTTTAACAGGCTGGCATCCTTGTTGTATTCTGGGGGCAACAGGGTTAAAGGACATCATTCAATCCGTAACCACTAGATGACAAAAGACAGGTATTAATTTTTCAATGTCCCACATTAGGGAAAAGAAGGGCTTCTTTGGAGGAAGGTATGCCAGGTACATCTCACCTGTCCAAAACCCTTTTGCCCATTATACTTATTTTGGACTGAGGGAAATATTTTAGGTTTCCCCCCTCTCAGGCCTCTGGGCTCTTTCTGTCCAAGCCATTAGGATAGAAAAGAGAAACCAGTTTTAAAGTGAAGCCCACAGACCACCCCATTCTTCACCAACCCAGCCACTTAGTTCAGCCAAACCATTGAGTCTCAGGAGGCAGCAATGCAGACAGGATTAAGTGAGGCCTATATGTACAGACAATCACTCAGGTAATGAGATCGTAGGCTTATGCCCTTTGAAAACAGAAAACACATGTTAATTTATGTAACATAACCCACATACAAGTCTCTAAATCTGTAGGACTGTCTTATCGGAAAGACATCCAGTTGCAAGGCATTTGACATTCTTCTTGCCTGTAAATTAAACATCTTTGGTAATGCCACAGACATAGTTTAACTTTCAAATGAAAACAAATTTTAAATGAAAAGAAACTTTAAAGATGGTTAGCTGCACTACTTTATAGTCTACCACTGGGCATTGTGATCTTCCTTGAATCGTGATTTTTCTCCCTAAGATTACCCTCCTTGTCATTAAAGGGACTGCATTAAGTTCATTTTCAATTTATCCTGTTCATTTGCATAAACACAACAAGAGCAGAAAATGATCACTTATGATCTTTAGTTCTGCTTTGCTGGAACTTACGCAAGGAACATTTAGGGTGACCTTCAGTCTGCCCTTCAGGGCACAGAAGCTGAGCCACATACCTGGCATTCAGCCTTGCCTGTAAACACCTGTCTTTTCCAGGTCCTCCTGGTTTTCCATTGTGCTTTAAGGTCCCTTCTAGCCATATTTCAGGAAAACAACCTTCATTCCTTCCCTGGAAAGATTGCTATGAACCGCTCACCCATCCAAGGTACCAGGCCTTTTATCTCGTGGACTTTTATTACCTTTGAAAGTCAGTCCCAGTTGCTTAGGGCTTTTTGGTAACAACCAAAGCCCAAGCATGTCTCCTTTAGGCATGACATTCCAGTCAAAGTCATAGTCAAAAAAATCGTTATTAACAACTGGTCTTATTAGTTTTATGCAAAGAAACTTAGGTCATTACTTACTTCTTTAGAATGCCAAATTCTGGAGGGATCAGATAGGGAGAAAATATATACAGTGTGAAGGAAAATCCTTGTCCTTCTAATATTCATTGAACTTGCATTTCTATTCTTTATATTTTTATTTTTTCCCTCCACTAAAAATTTTTCTGTTTGTTTTTCCATTACAGTTGTCTCACTTTTTTCATTCAAGGAGTTTTGATGAAAGCATACATCTGTGTGACCTAAACCCTTATCAAAATATAAAATACCCTGGCTGGTGTGGTTCAGGTGGTTGGAGCATTGCTCCATAACCAAAAGGTTGAGGATTCGATTCTGCAACCCATGAGGTACATACCTAGGTTGTGGGTTTGATCTCTGGTCGGAGTGCATGTGTCCCTGTTCCAGGTTTGTATGGGAGGGGACCAATTGATGTTTCTCTCTCACACTGATGTTTCTCTCTCTTTCCTCCTCTCTCTCTAAAAAAGCAATGAAAAATGTCCAAGGATAAAAAAAATATGTAATATATATAACAATATTGACCCATAGAAATATAATGCAAACCACATAAGCCACATGTACATGAAACTACTGAAATTTATTTTACTAGTATATTATTTAAGTAAATTATCTAAAATATTACTAATGAGATATTTTATATTTTTTCTTTCTTATTGAGTTTTCAAAATCTGGTGTGTATCAGAACACAGCTCGATTCAAACTAGTCACAGAGTGCTCAATAGGGAGGGCCATGTGGCCAGTAGTTGTATCTTGGACAGCACAGGTATAGAGTATTTCTGTTCCACAGAAAAACTCCTCATGCTGCTTCTAGTCAATCTTCATACTCTCCTCCTTGGAGGCAACCATTGTTCTGTCCCACGTCCTTCATTATTTAGCATTTTTTTGTCCTATAATTTCACATAAATGGAATTGACAGTATGTAGTCTTTTGTGTCTGGCTTCTTTCACTCAACGTGTTCTTTCTGATATCCATGAATGTTGTTACCTGTTATCAGTTTATTCCTTTTGACTACTGATTAACGATGTATTATATGAATACCACAGTTTACCTATTCTCCTATTGATGGTTACCTGTGATGTTCGCAGTTTTGGGATATTATAAATAAAGCTTCTTTATACATTCTTATACAAGTATTTCTTAGGGCAATGTATTCCCTTTGGGGTAAATATCTAGAATTGCTGTCATAGGGAAGTTGTTTGATAAGAAACTTCTAAACTTTTTTTCAAAGTGGCCTTTCACATTTTATGCTCCTATTAACAATTATAAGCTCTGATTCACCCACACTCAGAATAATCTATTTTAATTGTTTTGGTTTGTATGTGGCGGTATCTAATTGTGGTCTTAATTTGCATTTCCCTAATGGCACACAATGTTAATAAACATTGGTCATTTGTGTATCTTCTTTCCTGAAATGTCTGAGTCTTATGTCCATTTTAAAAATTGGATTGTCTTTTTAATTAGTGGGTTCCTTATATATCCTGAATCTCAGTTTTTTGTCAAATGCACTTTAAAAATATATATTTTTCCCAATCTGTGTTTTTCTATTTGACTTTTTTTCTTTTTAATCCTCACTCAAGGATATGTTTATTGATTTTAGAGAGGAAATAAGGGAGAGAGAGAGAGAGACAGACAGACAGACATAGAGATAGAGAGAAACATCAGTTGTTTGTGTTATGGTGCATTCACGAGAATGGAGAGTCTGAGACAATTTGGATTTCAAATTGTGGCATTTATTCTAGCTGGCCAGTGACTGTCCACCCATCCACAAACCGGACTTAGGTGAACAGCCCTGACCCTGGGCACTGGGGGCTTATAAAGCATTTCGGGTGCATTCTTGTTCCTGCAGGTGCAGGAACTTGGACAGAAATACAGCTTGTATAAACAAAAATTTTCCACTATTCCCCAGGTCATTGCTCAAAGGAACAGGTCACTGCTCAAAGGAATAACAGTTAGGTTAAGTTCCTTGTTCTGCTTGGTCATAGCATGCAACCACAGGGGTCCGGTTTCCAGGACCCAAGTCCAGCTAATTACCCTACTGGCTGGACATCTAAAAAATACCCTTTAACATTCCCCACTGGTTGTAATGGATGGTTCAAACCCTTGAATCCCAAGCTTCAAGGGGGACATAATGACTTCTGAAAACTAATAACCTGACCTCTTGGATACACCACTTAATATAACTAGTGAGGCAGTTGATTATACAGGGACCAATGGTTAGGGCTAGAAGTAAAAGGAGGAGAGGACCTGCGAGCACGGTTAGTAGCATAGTGACCCAAGGAGACATGGAGAAAAGCCATTCGTACCATTTTTCTCCTTGTTTTCTGTCTTCCTCCCTGTCCTGTAAGCGCTTCGAAAGCTGACTGAGACTGTCCCTTATTACTCCGGAATGGTTAGCATAGAAACAACAGGCTTCCCCTAAGGCTAAGCAAAGGCCTCTTTGCTTAAGGAACAATAAATTTAGGCCCCGCCTATTCTGTAGGACTACTTCAGCAAGTGAGCTTAAGGAATCCTCTAGCTTACTTACACTATTTTTAACAGTAGCTAAACCTTGGTCTATTTGGGCCCTAAGATCTTTGAAGTTTTTATTTCCTGTTATGAGGGCTGATGTTCCTATGGCAGCTGACCTGGCTACCCCTAAGGCTAGGAGTACTGGAACTAGGATGGGAGCGTGCTTGTACCAGCTGAGCCCTTCAAGTCCTAAATGTTCCCTAACCTGATCTCCAGAATAGTAATAGACCTGTGGCAAGAGATGTGTTAAAATACAAAGTTCAGGGGTGCCAGAAGAGGCCTCAAGCAGGAAGGAAGATGCCTGGGGGAGCCACTAGGACTGCTTCTGCTACGTCACTAGGGGGCAGTATAATTTTCTGAGCACAGGAGTCCCGATAAGGGGAAGCGGATATTTTATAGTCTGAGAATATAAAACAGGCCCCCTGACCTTCAAAAGATCCTAAAGTAAGTCTGGGAGACTGACCCCATGAACAGGGGCAAGGCTGTTCAGTTGAGGAAGAGTAAGGTTTTTGATCTTCCTCTCTTGTCCCTAGGCTGCGGTTCACTCCTAACCCCACATAGTAAGGGGGCTCAGGGTTTAAACACGGCCAGCAGTCTTTTGTCATATTGGGATGGGATCAGTTCAGGAACTGGAAAACAGCGTGAAGTGTCCTGTAGATTTGTTTTTGTCCTTTTTCACTGGACGGGGCAGGAGGGGTCATGGCTTCCTTGGCTGGGGTAGAACCCCGACCTCCCCTGCCCCCTGTCCCAGTATTAGGAGTTGGTGGGAGCGAGGGCGCCTTCGACTGTGGGGGAAGACCTACTTCAGCTATGGGCTCTACAGGGAGGCTTAGTTGGGGGAGACAGCACTTCTGGATAGTGAATAACACTCCTGGATCTCGGCCCGATACATAGAGCCGCAGGCCCCAGGTTTTTCCTCCTTCCCACTCATCTTACCTGGGGTTGTAGAGCCATAGCTCGAAAGGGTTGCAAGCCCCCACAGAGCATTCCCTCAGACTACAGGGCTGATCAAAAGCAAGGGAGGGGTCCGTTTTCTTCCAGGGTGCTAAGTTACACAGTCCCACTTAGGGCAGAAAAATTCCCCTTGGTTCTGGCACTGGAGGGACTCTGAGAATGGGTACATATAGACCTGGACTGATTGTAATTTCCTTTCCCCCTGTAGGGTCCCACACCCTGGCCCGGTAGTTACCCTGTTAAAGGCTCTGGTGTGGAGGTGGGAGCCCAGAGGACTTGGGGGTCTTTCGGTCCAATCTTGCCCCCAGCTACTGGGGTAGAACTTGCTCCCAAGGAGGGTGCAGAGGTCAAAGGAAAACACTGGAGTCCCTGGGTACTGATTTGGCTTACTAGCAC